>NW_021144697.1:0-86397 GCF_900634625.1 Parambassis ranga
GTTTGCCAACAGCCTAATCAATACACCATCAATATTAGCAATACACAGATGAACCCTGCCATCTACTGTACTGTTCACAACATTCAGACAAACCACTGTACTGTACCACAGAGACAAGATGGCTGACATGGAAAGATGAGAGAAACACAAGCACCTGAGTATGTGATCAATACAAGTTCAGGATCAATGGTGCTGTGCATAGTGTCACAGCTCAATTTACAACACTTTACAGTTACAACATACTGTACAATATATATACAAAAAAAGGCTAACCCACACACTAGCATCCATGTTACTACTACAAAGAGGCAGCTGATTATCCACAGACATCTGTCAGCCATTTTGTAAGCCTGAAAACCTAACAGAAACAAAATGGCTGACATGGGAGCACAAGACAAAATGGCTGCCAGAGGCCATGACTGACAAAGTTCAGATCACGTCTTCTGTAGACAGCCTCACTGCTTAATGTAATGAACAGCAAAACACAAACACAAGTCTGAAGCACCATAGATGCAGTCAGCACAAACCAACAACCAGCAGGTGCAGTCTCACAGCTTTAGTCTGTCCCTCAGCCACATTACACAGTTAATAAAAACACCACCAGTCTTTCAAGCTGATTTCAATCACATAGTGACAGTGCTGTCACAAACATAGAAAAGACGTAAGCACATATTAGCATCAGAAATTAGAGGCTGCAACACTGAAAAACACAACCTCATAGATGTAGATGTGACACAGTAGCTTCATCATGTCATTGAGGGAGACAAAGCACATCATACACACAGCCTTACAGAAATGAAGGCGCCCTGTTTCATTAGGGTTAATTACACAGCATGAAACAGCCATGATCCAGACACTGTCATTCAGCCATTTTGTGAGCCTCAAAACCTCCTAACACAGACAAAATGGCTGCCATGGAAGAACACAAAATGGATGCCAAGACTAGTCACTAGACTAGACTGACACCGTTAGCCTTTCACATGCAGCAAAATATACTAACTACTTTAATAATTAATTATTTAAATTAATTGAATTAATTAATATTAGCAATATGCAGAGAGAAGACAGCATGAAACTGCCACATCATTACAGAGCTTCAGTAATAGGGCCATTCCACCAAATCGGTGCCATTTACGTCCCCATGAGATTATTTGTGTAAATATATATTAAAATTGACTATAGAACACATTTTATTGTTAAGGAAATTGTCTTGAACCTTGACCTGATTGCCAGCTTAATATAAATAATTGCAATTATTTAAAAAACCTACTAAACCTAGTGAAAATTAGCACATTGTGTGTGTCCCCAGTCTCTAATACAACAGTGTACCATGAAATATAATAATTAAAATCAAATAGAAATGTTTTATTTTTTACATTTTTGTATGACTCTATATTCCATCTCTGATTTAAAGATGTTTTTTTTAATAAATTTATAATACTGTAGTTAAAATATACATTTTAGTCATGTCCCTATGTTTTACCTCAGTCCTGTTACCCTAACACATCCCCCTCTATAAAAAAATTGGAACATTCCACAAGTCACATGGTCAACAGGAAGTTGCATTATCTAGTTCTTCTAAGGAAAATGGGCAGACCAAAAGTAAGGTCTCTCTTTTTCTTTTCTGTATATTTGATGATATTTTAACTGTGGCTGAGACGGTCAATATAAACATTCAGTCCTGTTACCTTGTTTTTTGTTAGATGTTAGTTTTTATTTTAAAAAAATACATATTTTTGGTGAATTAGTAGATGTGCTAGATGTCCTCATGCTGCTAGCATGGACGCCATATTGCTATATTTCATGTTTTAGCTAATTCTTTGCTAAAAACTCAGTCCTGTTACTTTCAGTCCTGTTACTGATATAGTGAGTAACAGGACTGTGTTACTGTAACAGGAGTGAGTATCCCCCTTTATTTAATTGATTTTTTAAGGTTTATATCAGTTTTTTGATACTGTTGACCTGAATACTAAGGCTGGGGACACAATACATGACTTCCCCAGTATTCAGTAATGTGACAATTTGTTGTTTGCTAACCACCAACAAACTCAAAGAAGAAGATCAGGAAGAATTAGGAAGAAAAAACTGGTTTGGATCAAATCATGGAGGAGTCGGTTGTTATTTTAATATTCCTGCTACTTCCCGTCATCTTCTGGCACTAGTTCCCATGTCACACCCTCTCTTTTTCATTGACATGAAATGTTTGCAGTTGGGTTGGTGAACAGTTCACACTACACCACTGTAGTGTAACCCAAACCCTAACCTGACAGGGAATTAAGGGTGAAATCAGACAAAAAAAACTGTGTAGTGTGTCCCCAGCTTAAGTTAGTAAGCTTTAGTTTACACATAAGGTCAGTTTGACAATATAAATGCTATTCTTACAGGGAAAAAATCCACCATTAACTGCTGCAGAAAAGCAGCGGCGCTATCGTGCACGACGTGATGCAGACCCAGGGAGGCGACAAAAATATTTACAGAAAGAACATGACAAGTACAGGAGTGACATAGAGTCAGGCAAGAAGAAAAGAATCTATAATGTCAGTGAGAGGGAAAAGCGCAGACGACGCAGAAAGTGGAGGGAGACTTATCATAGGTTAAAAGCAAGAAAAGAAGCTCAAGAACTCATCATTACACCTCCAGACACCCCCCAAGTATCACCAGTTGACCCTGCAGATCCACAGCCAAGAATTTCCAGGTCCAATATTAGTTTCTGAACACAGCTCCTGTCACATTATGTGTATGGTTTGGCAAGTGTATTTGTCAAATGTGTAATAATTAAATATACAATGCACTCTCATTAAATTGTTAACATTTAATGTTTTTCTCATGATGGGTTTTAGGCAGCAAAATGAAGGGAGGAGAAGAAGCAGAAAAAAAATTAAAAAGCTTAAGGAACAAATTCAAGAACTGCAGATGCTTCTGAAAAAACAAGTTCGAAAAACAGAAAAGTACAAGAAACAAACCCAGCGCATGAAAAAGAATAATCCATCTCCACGTAAAAAGGTTAAGAAACAGATGAGACAGCTTCCTCGTGAAGCTATTCAGAAGACCCTTTTGTTTCATGAGGCTCTTGTACAGGACATCCGAAATAAGTACACAAAAGCACAGGGGGAGAAGGAAAGGCAAATCATCGCAAAGATAGTAACAGGAAAAGTTTTGAAAAAGTACAGACTACAGCGTTTTGCTTTAAACTCATTGGGCTTTTCAAAGAAAAGATGGAACCATGAGAAGGAGGGGAGGTTTAACTTCACCTATGATCGGAAGCGAAACAACAGGATTGCAGCTGGTCTAATAGAGAGGGTGAGAGATTTCTATTTAAGAGATGATGTGAGTCGCATCACAACTGGGAAGAAGCAGACCATCACTCAAAAGAAAAACAGAAAACAAAAACGTTTCCTGTCTGATACGATGAAAAATTTGCACAGGAAGTTTCTGGCAGAAGATAAAAGCTCCATTTCCTACTCCCTCTTTTGTTTGCTCCGACCTTTTTGGGTTTCTCATCCAACTCTGAGTGATCGGGACACATGCATGTGCAAGATGCATGAGAATCTGGGCTTTCTTGTGCAGAAGCTGCACCAGTTGAAAGTGATCAACACAGTCAACCTGGATGATCTTGTGAAAGCCATCACATGTGACACACACAGTATTGAGTGCATGTATGGACAGTGCGCTGAGTGCAAAGATCTTTCCTGCCCAGTGTCCAGCCAGTATAATCCACAGAGTCAAGTGTCTTATCTCCAGTGGGCAATTGTGGATAAGGAGCACAAGAATGACCCCAATGGCAAAACATCTAAAATCACAATCAAAAAAGAGCTACTTGGCACACAAGAAGAACTACTGGAACAGATGAATCTTCTTCTGCATAGATTTAAACGACACATGTTCAACATCAACAACCAGTTTTCCCATTACAGGGCACTGAGGCATGGCTTGAAAGCACATGAATGCTTAATTCATGTTGATTTTTCTGAGAATTACCTCTGCAAGTACAGCACAGAAATTCAAGCAGTGCACTTTGGAGCATCCCACCAGCAGGCAACACTGCACACAGGTGTGCTTTATATGCATGCAATGCCTCAGCCAATGTCCTTCTGTACAGTGTCACCTTCAAGACAAAAAGGCCCACCAGCTATCTGGCAGTATTTGTCACCAGTGCTTGATTACCTACAAAGTGCACATCCAGAGGTCTCTACTATCCACTTTTACAGTGATGGCCCTTGTACTCAGTACAAACAGCGTGGAAATTTTTTCCTGTTTTGCACTGAGCTGTTCAGAAGAGGATTCGCTGCTGGCACATGGAACTTCTTTGAAGCAAGCCATGGGAAGGGTGCCCCAGATGGTGTGGGAGGGGCACTGAAGAGAAGGGCTGACAGTCTGGTCAGCAAAGGGACAGATATTCCTGATGCTGCAGAGCTGTTTTCTGCGTTGCAAAAGACAGACACAACAATAAAGTTGTTTTTTGTCAAAGAGGAAGCTGTTGAAAAAGCAGTTTCAATGATGCCCAACAACGTGCCACCAATTCCATCAACCATGAGAATGCATCAGGCAGTAACCCTAACTCATGGCAAACTAATGTACAGGGATGTCAGCTGTTTGTGCTCAGAAACACAAAATCTTAAGTGTGAATGTTTCAACACAAAGCATTTCGTGTTCAATCAGCAGGCAGCTCCTGGAACTCTCACAGACACAGAAGTCCTATGGCAAAACCCTGATGTTGTAGGAAAATGGTGTGTCCTGAAATATGAAGGTGACCTTTACCCTGGGATCATCATGGACACAAGTGAAACACACATACAAGTGCGTTGCATGCAGAAAATTGGAGTGAACAGATTTTTCTGGCCAGCGCGGGAAGACATTATGTGGTACCTCTTTGAGGACATTGTATCTCTCATCCCTCCCACAAAACCAGTCACTGGTCGACACATGGAAATTGAAAAAGAAGTGTGGGCAAAACTACAGAAGTTTTCTTAAAAAAAGGTTAGACTAAGAAGTTTGTTGTCATGACTTTTACCTGGACCACTATTTGATAGTTGCTGCATCCTGACCAAAAATGTTTTTAACTTGTAGGCAATGGAAGGATCTTAAGACTTCTTCTTCTTTTGCAGAAGAGAACAATAGTAGAACATCTACCAACAGCTTTCTGCAGAAAGGAGCAACACACTATCTGTCCCACCATCCCACCATCTTATGATCACACTTTTTACTCTATCTTTCTTTAATTCCTGTTACCTGACTTCATTCCTGTTACACATGTTTTTTTCCTGTTACCAGATAGTTTTTTCTAAAAAATCTGTATAACCAGTTCTTTTTAAATGAAATGAATACAGTGTTTTTAAAACAGTTTAATAAATGGCACAATTTTTAAAAAATCAGCAAAGTTGTGTTTGGGGATTTTTTTTTATATTAAAAATTACGTTGTGTTTTGTAAACAAGTACAACTTGGGTCCATACAAAGTTATTTTTTGGCAAAAATATAAATAATTTAACATATGGCCATTCATTTCCTAAAACTGATTGATTATATGAGGGCAAAACAAAAGAGATATTTGAATATGATTTAAAAACAGCTTTTTAAAAGACACTAGAGTTTCCGTAACAGGACTGAGGAAAATGCGTCCATTGTCTGCTTAGATACCTTGTAAAAAAATAAATAAATGTCCCTGAGATGGACCATTATTTATTTTGAATAGTTAAGCATGTTTATTATTAGACTGCGTCTTGAAAAAAGATAAAAAAAAATATTTATTTTGGAAGAATTATCACATGCAAATGGCACCCATTCGGTAGAATGTCCCATTATTAAGCAATGCTTATATTCTCAGTTCACTGTTAAAATGAATGAGCCCTGCTCCATTTAGCACCTGATTAACATGAGCCACAGTACTTTTCCATTAGCAGGCTAGCAGCCCCAGGCTAGCAGCCCCAGGCTAGCAGCCCCAGGCTAGCAGCCCCAGGCTAACAGCCACAAGCTAACAGCCACGCCTGTCTGTACAAACCAGCACGGCACAGACCGTTTGTAAAACACACCATAACCTCCAAAAAGCAGCCAACACCATGAGAAGAGCTTTAAGAGACATTTGTTCCAGAACATTCCATCAACAGAGCTCAGCACATGTTCAACAGGCCAACCATTAGACTCACAGCAGAGCAGGTTATTGGACAAATACACACAGCACATCCACATTATCTCCACACTGCACAATAACACCACTGTATGAAACGTTTTTAAACATGTAGCAACATTATCAGCATGAATATGTTAAGCTAGGAAGCTAACAACGAGCAGGAGGAGCAAACCGCGTCTTACCTCTCGTAAGCTGATGAAGGAGGGTCTGACCGTCAATCGCGCTACACGGTTTTTATATCAAGTCCAAGGGTCCAATCAGATGTCCCCTTCAGTGCCCGTGGACCTGGCTGTCATAGGCCGGACCGTCTGTCAGTCAGGCAAGTGTCGGCCATGTTGGGCTGTGTGCAGCTCACGTAGCAGGTGTAGATACACACACACACACACACACACAGAGTGCCGACGTTAAATTAAGCTAGCGACGAATAGTAATAATATCATAATATATATAATATGAACCGATCAGTTCTCAGCAGGTTAGACCAAAACTACGGCGGAGGGGGGGGGGGGGGGGGGGGGGGGGGGGGGGGGGGCGCGTGATGCGCGAGTAGATCGCGAGCTTTTCAGACGATGTTTCCTGACGGAGCTCCGAAGATCTTCAGTAACAGGATGTCCCACTCTGTCCTGGTGGCTCTGTCACTGTGTGTGCATGTAGCAGCAGGAAAGACAGAAGGAGTGAGAGGTCTTACTGTTAGTTGGAGGCCATTAAAACACGCGTGGAATGACGTCAGTTCACGGTCCTGGCGCAGGTGGAGAGGAAGGTGCACTCCTCTTCCTCAGTGATGAAGGTGAGCTGTCTGCTTAGTTTCTCTGATGTGGATTAGCCTGCTAGCTGCTGTCTGCTAACATAAGTCCATCCATCACAGAGCAGCAGTAAAATAAAGCAGGAGCACTTTGTTGTGATGACGTTAATACACTGTAAAAATGGAGGGTTATGTTTACTACATTTATCATCATCCATTTAATATTCTCTGTCCTCACTTGGTGCCCACAGCCTGAGCCATGACACAGACAGGACTAGTGTCCATAAGAGCTCATGGAGACATGTGCAAGATGTTTGTACTGTAAAGTTAATGTAACCACACATTGTCATGTTTTCTTGCTGCTTTCTCTCTGGATGATTTCAGCTGTTCATGCACCATGTTCCATTATATAGACACAGCTGCTGTGTGTGTGTAACAGTTAGAGCAGGTGGATCATTCTGACCTGGTTATTAAACAGTAGTAGAAAGCAGCTGTAGAGCCATAACAGTGTGGACACTGACATCAACACAATGACACATGTGATGAAGCCAGAGCAGCACCAGCTGTGTACAGGTGGAGTTAATATGTTGTGTGAAGGCCTGTGACACTGGGAGGCCTGCTGGCTGGGTTTACTGCTTCTACAGCCTCACAGTAGGAGTGTATACATCTGTAAAGTCATAACCACACTGACATGAGGACCACACAGACATTGTGTTGGATTATTTATTCACTGACACAGATATGATGTAGAAATGCTGGACAGCTGGATGAAAGCTGAATGTTTACAGCCTCATTCAGTGATGATACTTCCAGAAGCCTCCTCCTCCTCCGAGGAGCAGAGCTGGACACTGAGCTGCTGCAGAGCATGTAGCTGTAGCCTTTACACAGGCTCTGTACTGTACTCTGTTAGTGTTCACAGGGAAATGTCATGTGCTCGCATGCTTCTCTTGGTGGTTGTGCATGTGTGCCTCAGAACATTTGGACACATCATCAGTGATGTCATGTCAGTGAAGAGGATCAGTCCTCCAGGTCATGTTCATCACTTCCTGAGCTGCAGTCTGTACATGCAGCTGCCTCACTTCAGCCTGTGGAACATTAGTGATGTTCTGACCCTTTTAGAGGGCCTCAGTGATGTCACACACAGCACAGATGATACAGTCCACTCTGATGATTGTCCAGGTGTGATAATAATCCATCCATCTTCAACCCACTTATCCAGGGCCAGGCTGTGGAGCAGCAGTCTAAGCAGAGACACCCAGACTTCCCTCTCACCAGACACTTCTTCCAGCTCTTCTGGGGGACTCCACAGCTGTTCCCTGACCAGCCGGGAAACACAGTCTGTCCACTGCATCCTGTGTCTCCTCCAGGGTCTGCTCCTAGTGGGACATGCCTGGAACACCTACCCAGGGTAAATACAACAAAAGTTACACACAGGATTCACACATGAGTAAAAATCCAAACATTCCAGAGGTCAAACACTACTGTCTGACCTCTGGAACAGTATAGACAACAGCAGCCATTGGTAATGTTAGTGTGGCTTTAAAGAGAATGAAAGACATTTGTAGTTTTATTGTTGTATGATTAAATGTGCTGTAATATTGCAACAGTGACAGTGAAAGCAATTGGAAATCTCTGTGTCTGCCACTTCCTGTTACTGTGTAGGGATTTCCTATTACTTCCTATGAGCACCTTCAGCTGCCATCAGGTCAAGAAAGGTCACAGAGATGAACATGGTGATTCAATGTGACACAGTACAAGTCCTTATGAGATGTTTACACCTGTAATGATTATGTATAAAGGCCTGTCAGACTGCTTGACCTTTGACCATGTCACCACTGTTTCCTATGAGGGTTCATGTGTAGTAATGAACATGGTGAAACACGCCAACATGAAGACTCCATATAAAAACAGCACAAAGCCTGTATTTGAAACATAGACCAACTTTACACCTGACTGCATGTCTGACCAACATCCAGCCTCTGAGCTGCCTGAGCCATCCCTGTGTTTCTGAGCTGCTACCAAATAAACCACATCCTGTAATGTAATCTATACCTGATGTATGCCAGGTGTGTAGCAGACATGTTACCTCAGGTCTCTCTGTCATACTGCCTCTCAGCTGACTCTGCAGTGGTTCACTGGCTCCTTCAGTGTGGTCTTGCTGTCAGACAGATTGAATTATTATCAGTCATCCAGGTCATTTACATTCAAAAGGCTGAAGTGAGACAACTGTACTTGTAGAGTTTCCTTATAGATGTGTTGCTGCTCCTCCAAGCAGCTTAATCACTTCCTGAGCTGCAGTCTGCACATGCAGCTGCCTCACTTCAGCCTGTGGAACATTAGTGATGTTCTGACCCTTTTAGAGGGCCTCAGTGATGTCACACACAGCACAGATGACACAGTCCACTCTGATGATTGTCCAGGTGTCATAATAATCCATCCATCTTCAACCCACTTATCCAGGGCCAGGTTGTGGAGCAGCAGTCTAAGCAGAGACACCCAGACCTCCCTCTCAGCAGACACTTCTTCCAGCTCTTCTGGGGGACTCCACAGCTGTTCCCTGACCAGCCGGGAAACACAGTCTGTCCACTGCATCCTGTGTCTCCTCCAGGGTCTGCTCCTAGTGGGACATGCCTGGAACACCTACCCAGGGTAAATACAACAAAAGTTACACACAGGATTCACACATGAGTAAAAATCCAAACATTCCAGAGGTCAAACACTACTGAGTGACCTCTGGAACAGTATAGACAACAGCAGTCATTGGTAATGTTAGTGTGGCTTTAAAGAGAATGAAAGACATTTGTAGTTTTATTGTTGTATGATTAAATGTGCTGTAATATTGCAACAGTGACAGTGAAAGCAATTGGAAATCTCTGTGTCTGCCACTTCCTGTTACTGTGTAGGGATTTCCTATTACTTCCTATGAGCACCTTCAGCTGCCATCAGGTCAAGAAAGGTCACAGAGATGAACATGGTGATTCAATGTGACACAGTACAAGTCCTTATGAGATGTTTACACCTGTAATGATTATGTATAAAGGCCTGTCAGACTGCTTGACCTTTGACCATGTCACCACTGTTTCCTATGAGGGTTCATGTGTAGTAATGAACATGGTGAAACACGCCAACATGAAGACTCCATATAAAAACAGCACAAAGCCTGTATTTGAAACATAGACCAACTTTACACCTGACTGCATGTCTGACCAACATCCAGCCTCTGAGCTGCCTGAGCCATCCCTGTGTTTCTGAGCTGCTACCAAATAAACCACATCCTGTAATGTAATCTATACCTGATGTATGCCAGGTGTGTAGCAGACATGTTACCTCAGGTCTCTCTGTCATGCTGCCTCTCAGCTGACTCTGCAGTGGTTCACTGGCTCCTTCAGTGTGGTCTTGCTGTCAGACAGATTGAATTATTATCAGTCATCCAGGTCATTTACATTCAAAAGGCTGAAGTGAGACAACTGTACTTGTAGAGTTTCCTTATAGATGTGTTGCTGCTCCTCCAAGCAGCTTCATCACTTCCTGAGCTGCAGTCTGCACATGCAGCTGCCTCACTTCAGCCTGTGGAACATTAGTGATGTTCTGACCCTTTTAGAGGGCCTCACTGATGTCACACACAGCACAGATGACACAGTCCACTCTGATGATTGTCCAGGTGTCATAATAATCCATCCATCTTCAACCCACTTATCCAGGGCCAGGTTGTGGAGCAGCAGTCTAAGCAGAGACACCCAGACCTCCCTCTCAGCAGACACTTCTTCCAGCTCTTCTGGGGGACTCCACAGCTGTTCCCTGACCAGCCGGGAAACACAGTCTGTCCACTGCATCCTGTGTCTCCTCCAGGGTCTGCTCCTAGTGGGACATGCCTGGAACACCTACCCAGGGTAAATACAACAAAAGTTACACACAGGATTCACACATGAGTAAAAATCCAAACATTCCAGAGGTCAAACACTACTGTCTGACCTCTGGAACAGTATAGACAATAGATTAGATTAGACAATAGACTTCCTATGAGCAGGGTTAGGCGGCTTGCCTGTCATAATGGCAAGTGGCACAGACATGGCGCCTCAATATGTCAGAGGTCTAATCTTTATCTACATGTAACATTTTGAATGAAGGTTCTGTGTGAAAGCATGCCCAAACGGCATGCCTTCAAAGTTTGACAGTGATTTGATGCCTGTGGGGAGGGTTGATCGCAGTTTTTCGGAATTTTTTCGGATACCGTTTGTCCGATCGCTACCAAACCTCAGAGGATAGTAGTCCTGACCGAGCCGGTCGATTTGATGTATAATTTGTAGGGGTGGCTAGCGCTAGTTAGCTGTGTAATGAATTTGGGGCTTTTATTTTGAAAATCAGTGTGTGTCTGTGTAAGTGTGTGTGTGTGCGGGGGTGGGTTGGGGACACTCCCTAATGCATGTTAAAACATGTTTAAGTGTTTTATTTTGAAAATCTGAATGTCAGCCTTTTCCTGTTATTGTGCAGGGTCTTTTATTTTGAAAATCCCTGTTTGTGTGTCTGTGTGTTGGCAGCTGTGTATAGTGTGTGTCTGCATATTTCTGGGTGGCTTGTGTGTAGTTTACCAGGCCTAGTAAGGTGTGTAATGATTTGGAGGCTTTTATTTTGAAAATCAGTGTGTGTGTGTGTGTGTTTGTGTGTGTCTGTGTGCATGTGTGAGTGTAGTTGTGTATGTTCCTGTATGGTTGTGTATGTATGTGTGTGTCTGCCTCTGTATGGATCAATACAGTGTAATTACATTGGGTTGAATGAGCCCAATGCATTGTTAATGGGAGCGGCCATCTTTGGTGATGTCATCAGAGAAGCCTCCAAGTCAGTTGGGGCATCTGTGTAGGTTACCATGGAAACGGCTGCCTCAACCCCCCCAGCCCCCCTTCTGTTGCAGAGGTGTGTGTGTCTGTCTCTGTATGGATCAATACAGTCTAGTTACATTGGGTTGAATGAGCCCAATGCATTGTCAATGGGAGCGGCCATGTTAGGTGATGTCATCAGAGAAGCCTCCAAGTCAGTTAAAGCACCTGTGGAGGTTACCCTGGAAACGGCCCCCTCGGCCCTCCCACCCCCCTCCCTTCTGTTGCAGAGTGAGAGAGCAGAGACTCTGTAGCTGCTTCTGAGAAAACTCAGAGGCAGCTAGAAAAAGCCTCCCAAACAACTTCTTTTTACTGGACAACGAAAAGTCACAGAGAAAAAATTCTTTCACCGTGAGCGCCAGGCACTTGTCTACTAATGCCATTTTCAAATTCATGTGTTTTGATCGACGTATGTGATTTTTCTGGCAGGTTAGAAATGCCTTGCCCATCAGGATTTTCATCTGAAATCTTGGCCAAGTTTAACATGGGAGCGGATGGGAGGAGGGAGTGGCGCTCCCTTCGCTTGAGGGTCACCTGACCAAAAACCGTGGGTCACATGACAAAAAGGGGCGCACCAGCTTGACCGGGACAAAAATCCCTACGTTTTGATAAGATATTTATGTATGTGGAGCACCCGGTGTGGCCACAAATTGAAGTAGTTTACCTTTTTTTTCTGTTTTGGAAAAAACAAGGAAAGTTAGAGTGCGTGACATCATCCCACTCTAGCGGAGAGAGAGAAAAATGTTCCAAACCCACGTCAAAACGTAAACTGCCAAATCTCCTAAACTAAGCAAAATTCAAGCACACATGTATATAGAAAAGATGTAGGTCTACTTGTGCTGATTCCTCTAAACCGAAAATCATGTCTGTAGGTGACAGTATGCCGGCGCTATGTGGACTCAAAGAGACCCCGGTTTTGGGGTTTTTTGCCTTTTTTTCTCGCTCTCTCCATTCACCGTCTATGTCGTTCGCCCACTGGTTTTTCGCGAATAACGCGAAAACCGTACGTCGGAACGGAAAGAAAAGTCATAGCACACCATTCCCGATATGGCCGGACGTTCTGTGAAAGTTTCAGGTCGCTGGCGCGAAAGCTGTAGGACTAGTTACGCGCCGAAAAATTGTCCAGAAGAAGGAGAATAAGAAGAATAAGTATGAGCAATAGTAATAGTGGAACAATGCCCTAGGGCAGAGCCTATTGTAAAGCCGCAGGCTTTACAATAGGCTCTGCCCTAGGGCATTGGCCCACTAACTAGAAAATTTCACAAGAAATTTTGAGTGGGCCAATGCGCGCTCGCCCACACTCTGCTGCCGGTTCGCCCCCCTATAAATGCTTTTGGAAGACACCGCCATCACTGCCACATCTGCACGACTCCACTGATGACATTTCATGGTTTTACAGTGTTTCTGATTGGTTTTATATAAGGTTTAATAGGCCCTAAGCTTCTCCATTCATTCTGAATGGGGAAATCCTAAAGATGTGGATGCAACTTTGGCTGCTATTTTATGAAGTTGGGCAAAACAGATGAAGATGAGGACTCAATATGATAAAGTCCAACTACTTCTGAGTTGTCTAAAGTTGAAATGAATATTCTGTGTAGAGGCATGCCAGACTGATAAGCGTTCAAAGTTGAGTGGGTTTTGTCAGGGATCTGACCGGTTTCCCATTATTTCCTATGAGGAGGGTGATGTCAGCTTAAGCGGCTTTCCTGTAAATATGGTAGGTGGTACAGACATGGTGCCTCAATATGTCAGAGGTCTGATGTTTATCTACATTTTGCATTTTGAATGAAGGTTCTGCGTGGAAGCATGCCCAAACGGCATGCGTTCAAAGTTTGACAGTGATTTGATGCCTGTGGGGAGGGTCGATCGCAGTTTTTCGGGATTTTTTCGGATACCGTTTGTCCGATCGCTACCAAACCTCAGAGGGTAGTAGTCCCGACCGAGCCGGTCGATTTGATGTATAATTTGTAGGGGTGGCTAGCGCTAGTTAGCTGTGTAATGAATTTGGGGCTTTTATTTTGAAAATCAGTGTGTGTCTGTGTAAGTGTGTGTGTGTGCGGGGGTGGGCTGGGGACACTCCCTAATGCATGTTAAAACATGTTTAAGTGTTTTATTTTGAAAATCTGAATGTCAGCCATATCCTGTTATTGTGCAGGGTCTTTTATTTTGAAAATCCCTGTTTGTGTGTCTGTGTGTTGGCAGATGTATATAGAGTGTGTCTGCATATTTGTGGGTGGCTTGTGTGTAGTTTGCCAGGCCTAGTAAGGTGTGTAATGATTTGGAGGCTTTTATTTTGAAAATCAGTGTGTGTGTGTGTGTGTGTGTGTGTGTGCATGTGTGTGTGTGTGTGTCTGTGGGCATGTGTGAGTGTAGTTGTGTATGTTCCTGTATGGTTGTGTATGTATGTGTGTGTCTGCCTGTGTATGGATCAATACAGTGTAGTTACATTGGGTTGAATGAGCCCAATGCATTGTTAATGGGAGCGGCCATCTTTGGTGATGTCATCAGAGAAGCCTTCAAGTCAGTTAGAGCATCTGGGTAGGTTACCATGGAAACGGCTGCCTCAACCCCCCCAGCCCCCCTTCTGTTGCAGAGGTGTGTGTGTCTGTCTGTATGGATCAATACAGTGTAGTTACATTGGTTTGAATGAGCCCAATGCATTGTCAATGGGAGCGGCCATGTTAGGTGATGTCATCAGAGAAGCCTCCAAGTCAGTTAAAGCACCTGTGGAGGTTACCCTGGAAACGGCCCCCTCGGCCCTCCCCCCCCCTCCCTTCTATTGCAGAGGGAGAGAGCAGAGACTCTGTAGCTGCTTCTGAGAAAACTCAGAGGCAGCTAGAAAAAGCCTCCCAAACAACTTCTTTTTACTGGACAACGAAAAGTCACAGAGGAAAAATTCTTTCACCGTGAGCGCCAGGCACTTGTCTACTAATGCCATTTTCAAATTCATGTGTTTTGATCGACGTATGTGATTTTTCTGGCAGGTTAGAAATGCCTTGCCCATCAGGATTTTCATCTGAAATCTTGGCCAAGTTTAACATGGGAGCGGATGGGAGGAGGGAGTGGCGCTCCCTTCGCTTGAGGGTCACCTGACCAAAAACCGTGGGTCACATGACAAAAAGGGGCGCACCAGCTTGACCGGGACAAAAATCCCTACGTTTTGATAGCATATTTATGTATGTGGAGCACACAGTGTGGCCACAAATTGAAGTAGTTTACCTTTTTTTTCTGTTTTGGAAAAAACAGGGAAAGTTAGAGTGCGTGACATCATCCCACTCTAGCGGAGAGAGAGAAAAATGTTCCAAAACCACGTCAAAACGTAAACTGCCAAATCTCCTAAACTAAGCAAAATTCAAGCACACATGTATATAGAAAGCATGTAGGTCTACTTGTGCTGATTCGTTTAAACCGAAAATCATGTCTGTAGGTGACAGTATGCCGGAGCTATGTGGACTCAAAGAGACCCCGGTTTTGGGGTTTTTTGCCTTTTTTTCTCGCTCTCCCCATTCACCGTCTATGTCGTTCGCCCACTGGTTTTTCGCGAATAACGCGAAAACCGTACGTCGGAACGGAAAGAAAAGTCATAGCACACCATTCCCGATATGGCCGGACGTTCTGTGAAAGTTTCAAGCCGCTGGCGCAAAAGCTGTGGGACTAGTTACGCGCCGAAAAATTGTCCGCAAGAAGGAGAATAAAAATAAGAAGAAACGCGAGCAATAGTAATAGTGGAACAATGCCCTAGGGCAGAGCCTATTGTAAAGCCGCAGGCTTTACAATAGGCTCTGCCCTAGGGCATTGGCCCACTAACTAGAAAATTTCACAAGAAATTTTGAGTGGGCCAATGCGCGCTCGCCCACACTCTGCTGCCGGTTCGCCCCCCTATAAATGCTTTTGGAAGACACCGCCATCACTGCCACATGTCAGTAAGTCCACTGATGACATTTCATGGTTTTACAGTGTTTCTGATTGGTTTTATATAAGGTTTAATAGGCCCTAAGCTTCTCCATTCATTCTGAATGGGGAAATCCTAAAGATGTGGATGTAACTTAAGCAGCCATAAGGACAAGTTGGGCAAAACAGATGAAAATGAGGACTCAATATGATAAAGTCCAACTACTTCTGAGTTGTCTAAAGTTGAAATGAATATTCTGTGTAGAGGCATGCCAGACTGATAAGCGTTCAAAGTTGAGTGGGTTTTGTCAGGGATCTGACCGGTTTCCCATTATTTCCTATGAGGAGGGTGATGTCAGCTTAAGCGGCTTTCCTGTAAATATGGTAGGTGGTACAGACATGGTGCCTCAATATGTCAGAGGTCTGATGTTTATCTACATTTTGCATTTTGAATGAAGGTTCTGCGTGGAAGCATGCCCAAACGGCATGCCTTCAAAGTTAGGTGTGTTTTCATTCTGACTTGGCTGTTTTCCCTGTATTTCCTATGGGAAGAATTCAGTTTATTTTTGGGGCGGATTCTCACACACCATCATTCCAATCGCTACCAAAAGTCATAGCACACCATTCCAGACCGAGCCGGTCGATTTGATGTATAACACGTGTGGCTGCACTCAAAACTGCGAGGCGAGTTACGCGTCAAAGTTTCTGAAAGTGCAGTTATAAGTAAATACTAGAAAATTTCACAAGAAATTTTGAGTGGGCCAATGCGCGCTCGCCCACACTCTGCTGCCGGTTCGCCCCCCTATAAATGCTTTTGGAAGACACCGCCATCACTGCCACATCTGCACGACTCCACTGATGACATTTCATGGTTTTACAGTGTTTCTGATTGGTTTTACATAAGGTTTAATAGGCCCTAAGTCTCTCCATTCATTCTGAATGGAGGAATCCTAAAGATGTGGATGCAACTTAAGCAGCCATAAGGACAAGTTGGGCGAAACAGATGAAGACGAGGACTCAATATGATAAAGTCCAACTACTACCGAGTTGTCTAAAGTTGAAATCAATATTCTGTGTAGAGGCATGCCAGGCTGATAAGCTTCCAAAGTTAACTGGGTTTTGTTAGGGATGTCACCGTTTTTCCATTATTTCCTATGAGGAGTGTTGTGTCAGCTTAGGTGGCTTTCCTGTAAATATGGTAGGTGGTACAGACATGGTGCCTCAATATGTCAGAGGTCTGATGTTTATCTACATTTTACATTTTGAATGAAGGTTCTGCGTGAAAGCATGCCCAAACGGCATGCCTTCAAAGTTAGGTGTGTTTTCATCCTAAGTTGGCTGTTTTCCCTGTATTTCCTATGGGAAGAATTGAGTTTAGTTTTGGGGCCGGTTCTCACACACTGTCTGTTCAATCGCTACCAAAAGTCATAGCACACCATTCCAGACCGAGCCGGTCGATTTGATGTATAACACGTGTGGCTGCACTCAAAACTGCGAGAGGAGTTACGCGTCAAAGTTTCTGAAAGTGCAGTTATAAGTAAATACTAGAAAATTTCACAAGAAATTTTGAGTGGGCCAATGCGCGCTCGCCCACACTCTGCTGCCGGTCCATCCATCCCACTTGCCAAAACCATAACATTTTGATTCAGTAAGATAAAGTCCAACTACTACTGAGTTGTCTAAAGTTGAAATGAATATTCTGTGTAGAGGCATGCCAGACTGATAGACTTCCAAAGTTGGCTGGGTTTTGTCAGGGATCTCACTGATTTTCCATTATTTCCTATGAGGAGGGTTAGGTCAGCTTAACCGGCTTGCCTGTAAATATGGTAGGTGGTACAGACATGGCGCCTCAATATGTCAGAGGTCTAATCTTTATCTACATTTAACATTTTGAATGAAGGTTCTGTGTGAAAGCATGCCCAAACGGCATGCCTTCAAAGTTAGGTGTGTTGTCATCCTAACTTGGCTGTTTTCCCTGTATTTCCTATGGGAAGAATTCAGTTTAGTTCTGGGGGCAGTTCTCACACACCGTCCAGCCAATCGCTACCAAAAGTCATAGCACACCATTCCAGACCGAGCCGGTCGATTTGATGTATAACACGTGTGGCTCGACTCAAAACTGCGGGAGGAGATACGCGTCAAAGTTTCTGAAAGTGCAGTTATAAGTAAATACTAGAAAATTTCACAAGAAATTTTGAGTGGGCCAATGCGCGCTCGCCCACACTCTGCTGCCGGTTCGCCCCCCTATAAATGCTTTTGGAAGACACCGCCATCACTGCCACATGTCAGTAAGTCCACTGATGACATTTCATGCTGTTACAGTGTTTCTGATTGGTTTTACATAAGGTTTAATAGGCCCTAAGCTTCTCCATTCATTCTGAATGGGGAAATCCTAAAGATGTGGATGCAACTTTGGCTGCTATTTTATGGAGTTGGGCAAAACAGATGAAGATGAGGACTCAATATGATAAAGTTCAACTCCTTATGAGCAGTTAACAGTTGAAATGAATATTCTGTGTAGAGGCATGCCAGACTGATAAGCGTTCAAAGTTGACTGGGTTTTGTCAGGGGTCTGACCGATTTTCCATTATTTCCTATGAGGAGGGTTAGGTCAGCTTAACCGGCTTGCCTGTAAATATGGTAGGTGGTACAGACATGGCGCCTCAATATGTCAGAGGTCTGATGTTTATCTACATTTAACATTTTCAATGAAGGTTCTGTGTGGAAGCATGCCCAAACGGCATGCCTTCAAAGTTAGGTGTGTTTTCATCCTAACTTGGCTGTTTTCCCTGTATTTCCTATGGGAAGAATTCAGTTTAGTTCTGAGGGCGGTTGTCACACACCATCATTCCAATCGCTACCAAAAGTCATAGCACACCATTCCAGACCGAGCTGGTCGATTTGATATATAACACGTGTAGGTTAACTCAAAACTGCGAGAGGAGTTGCGCGTCAAAGTTTCTGAAAGTGCAGTTATAAGTAAATACTAGAAAATTTCACAAGAAATTTTGAGTGGGCCAATGCGCGCTCGCCCACACTCTGCTGCCGGTTCGCCCCCCTATAAATGCTTTTGGAAGACACCGCCATCACTGCCACATGTCAGTAAGTCCACTGATTCCACTTTTCCATTATTTCCTATGAGGAGGGTTAGGTCAGCTTAAGTGGCTTGCCTGTAAATATGGTAGGTGGTACAGGTAGAGGTGGTACAGGTGGTAGAGGCATGCCAGACTGACAGGCTTCCAAAGTTGACTGGGTTTTGTCAGGGTTGTCAGTGATTTTCCATTATATCCTATGAGGAGGGTTAGGTCAGCTTAAGCTGCTTGTCTGTGAAAAAGGTAAGTGGCACGGACATGAGGACTCAATATGAATCCTCAATACTCAATATGTCAGAGGTCTAATGTTTGTGTTTTACTTTCTCTCACCAGATGGAATTCTGCTGTCTTCCCTGCAGTCATGTGACCTCCCTGTCTTTGGATTTTCTGCCTGGTCCACAGTGTCCCTCATCCTTTTCATCCACTGTTTAAAGAAAGACATAAAAAGCTGTCAGATGTAGATTCAGATTTGAAACTGAGTGTCCACAATAACAAAGCAGTCATAATATCCACAGCAGTGTGCATGTAAGAAAATGTCTGTTTGAACATGGACTGTAACTGGATTTACGTCTTATTGTAATAAAGATTCTGCATCAAGGTATGCCAGACTGCCTTTATTTTCACTAAAGCATTGTTTCCTATGAGGGTTATTGTTTAGAATTAAACTGTGTGTGTGTGTGTACCTGTGACCTCTGACTGTGCTGGCTGAGCCTCCTGTCTGCTTCTGTGTGCTGCTGCCAAAGAATCCTTCCCAGGGGGACCACCATCTTGCCATGAATCCACTGATGCTGCTTCATGATCTTCCCATGTCTCAGACAGGATTTGCAGGGAACACCAACTGGAGATCTTCTGGGCATCTTCAGCACTGTGTCCCCTCAACAGGCTTCAGTACATTTTTTCATCATTTTGAGGAACTCACCACTTAGACTGACTAAACACAATATTAAAAACCTATGGATAGCTGCTGTGATGTTCAAACCACACACAACATGTCCATCTGTCATGTGTCACCAGGCTTAAGTTGAATGGACATTCCCCTTTAAAGTTAATGGAGTACTGGATGATCACTGTGGGATAAAGTCTTAGAAAGTGTATAAAAGGCCACACACGTATTAACAAACCTATTAAAGGCTACTGTGTTTATGCTAATGTATGACATATGCTTCCAAACACACAAGATGTAACCTGCACCTGATAAATGTCCATTTTTCATGTGTCACCATAATTTGAATGGAGATTCTTTAAACTTCTTAGAATACTGGATGATCAGTGAGAGATAAGGTTTCTGACCAACATCTTACCAAATATATAACTTGATGTTTTAAACCACAACATGTTATGATTACTGGAGACTAAACATTTCCCTGAAACACACACAGACACGTTCAAAGGTCTAAATCAATTTTATTTCTACACTAAATAGAACTATGATTACAATTGAACTTTAAACATGAGGTCAGTGCTCTTCAGGTTTTTCTAGAAAGACACAAAAAGACAAATCATCAACCACAATATTATAGCATTGCTCACTTGAACATTTGTCAGAACTGCCATGACAGTCTGCAAACTTACTGGCTGTTTGTGAGCAACAGCTGCTGATGAGGTCTCCAAGGCCTGGATCATCTTCGTGGACTCCTCGTGTCCTATAAATAAGTATGTCAACATGAAAATAAATGTTACTGTGTGTATGGGACATTTTGAGCATGAAACAACCTCCTGTAACATTTACAACACGTACCTGGACCAAAGAGGAAGTCCAGCTGGTATTCCTGCTCCACAGTGTAGCTGCCTGGGTCCCTGGAATCCTTTGGTCTGCTTCCTGTCCAGCAAAGACAAAACAAACAATTGCATCAGTGCACAGTTCTTTATGAGTGATCTCTTGAATATGTTTGAATGTAAAATACTTATCTTTGTGTTGGTGGTGCTGCCTGGGTCCCTGGAATCCGTTGGTCAGCTTCCTGTCCAGCAAAGACAAAAACAATTGCATCAGTGCACAGTTCTTTATGAGTGATCTGATGAATATGTTTGAATGTAAAATACTTATCTTTGTGTTGGTGGTGCTGCCTGGGTCCCTGGAATCCTTTGGTCAGCTTCCTGTCCAGCAAAGACAAAACAAACAATTGCATCAGTGCACAGTTCTTTATGAGCAGTCTGGTCAATATGTTTGAATGTAAAATACTTATCTTTGTGTTGGTGGTGCGGCCTGAGTCCCTGGAATCCTTCGGTCAGCTTCATATTCAGCAAAGACAAAAACAAAGACAATTGCATCAGTGCACAGTTCAATGTAAGTGATCTGATGAATAATTTTTAATATAAATAAAATACTTATCTTTATGTTTTTTTTTTTTTCCCTTGAACAAACTGTGATGATCCATCTGAGAAGCCTCCTCTTGGACTGAATAAAACTAAAACTGAATCAAAACTGGAATGAAGTTAACAGGTACAAGGAACGTCATTGTCTGATAACACACAAACATAAAATATCTTCACATTTACCTCACTTTCTTCCCTCATTGTTTCCTTCTCCCCGGAACTGCAGCAACACCCAGAAACCTAAAACATCTGGAACATTCTGAAAACTGGGTTAGTGCTGCACATAAAATACATAAGAACACATTTTAACATATGGAACACAGCAATGAACAAAAACAATTAGCCCCAGACCTGAACACAGCAGGTGTCGACGGGAGAAAAGCCTGATCTGTCGGACCTCATTCAACCGGTCGTGCCCCGTTTATGCAGGCTCCAACCAGCTGTCTAAGGCCAGACCGGGGTTCTCCCGCTCTACCTCGGTGTTTTCTGTGTCCACCTACAACGTTTTGAACATTCTAAAACCTGGTCATGAGGCTACTACATAATAACAAATACAGTAAATAAACAGAGCGCAGCCCCAGACCTAAAAAAGAAGTGCAGACTGACGGCAAAACGGGTGTCTGCAGGAGAATAGCCAGATCTGTCGGACCTCATCCAACCGGTTGTGCCCCGTTTATGCAGACTCCAACCGGTGTCAAAGGCCAGACCGGAGTTCCCCTGTTCTACCTCGGCGTTTTGAACGTCCACTTGTTGGAGACCGTTTGAAAAAAAGGAACCAGAAACGGTTGCACTGATTGATGGCAAAACGGGCGTCTGCAGGAGAATAGCCAGATCTGTCGGACCTCATCCAACCGGTTGTGCCCCGTTGATGCAGACTCCAACCAGTGTCAAAGGCCAGACCGGAGTTCCCCCGTTCTTCCTCGGCGTTTTGTATGTCCACTTGATTGACGTTATTTCAATTATTAACTGAAAACGGTAGCGCTACTTGACGGCAAAACGGGCGTCTGCAGGAGAATGGCCAGATCTGTCGGACCTCATCCAACCGGTTGTGCCCCGTTGATGCAGACTCCAACCAGCTGTCAAAGGCCAGACCGGAGTTCCCCCGTTCTTCCTCGGCGTTTTGAACGTCCACCTGTTGGAGGTTGTTTGAAGATTAACAGCAAACGGTAGCGCTGACTGACGGCAAAACGGGCGTCTGCAGGAGAATGGCCAGATCTGTCGGACCTCATCCAACCGGTCGTGCCCCGTTGATGCAGGCTCCAACCAGCTGTCTAAGGCCAGACCGGAGTTCCCCCGTTCTTCCTCGGCGTTTTGAACGTCACTTGTTGGGGATTGTTCGAAAAACGAACCAGAAACGGTTGCACTGATTGATGGCAAAACGGGCGTCTGCAGGAGAATGGCCAGATCTGTCGGACCTCATCCAACCGGTTGTGCCCCGTTGATGCAGACTCCAACCAGTGTCAAAGGCCAGACCGGAGTTCCCCTGTTCTTCCTCGGCGTTTTGAATGTCCACCTGTTGAGATTATTTGTAAAAAGGACACTGAAGCGCTGACTGACGGCAAAACGGGCGTCTGCAGGAGAATGGCCAGATCTGTCGGACCTCATCCAACTGGTTGTGCCCCGTTGATGCAGGCTCCAACCAGCTGTCTAAGGCCAGACCGGAGTTCCCCCGTTCTTCCTCGGCGTTTTGAACGTCCACCTGTTGGAGGTTGTTTGAAGATAAACTGCAAACGATAGCGCTGATTGACGGCAAAACGGGCGTCTGCAGGAGAATGGCCAGATCTGTCGGACCTCATCCAACCGGTTGTGCCCCGTTGATGCAGACTCCAACCGGTGTCAAAGGCCAGACCGGAGTTCCCCCGTTCTTCCTCGGCGTTTTGAACGTCCACTTCTTGGGGATCGCTTGAAAATGACCCGAAAACTGAAGCGCTGACTGGCGGCAAAACGGGCGTCTGCAGGAGAAAAGCCAGATCTGTCGGACCTCATCCAACCGGTCGTGCCCCGTTGATGCAGACTCCAACCGGTGTCAAAGGCCAGACCGGAGTTCCCCCGTTCTTCCTCGGCGTTTTGAACGTCCACCTGTTGGAGATGCCTTGAAAACGAACTGAAAACCGAAGCGCTGACTGACGGCAAAACGGGCGTCTGCAGGAGAATGGCCAGATCTGTCGGACCTCATCCAACCGGTCGTGCCCCGTTTATGCAGACTCCAACCAGTGTCAAAGGCCAGACCGGAGTTCACCTGCTCTTCCTCGGCGTTTTGAACGTCCACCTGTTAGAGATGCCTTGAAAATGAGCTGAAAACTTAAGCGCAGACTGACGGCAAAACGGGTGTCTGCAGGAGAATGGCCAGATCTGTCGGACCTCATCCAACCGGTTGTGCCCCGTTGATGCAGACTCCAACCGGTGTCAAAGGCCAGACCGGAGTTCCCCTGTTCTTCCTCGGCGTTTTGAACGTCCACTTCCTGGGGATGGCTTGGAAATGACCCGAAAACTGAAGCGCTGACTGACGGCAAAACGGGCGTCTGCAGGAGAACGGCCAGATCTGTAGGACCTCATCCAACCGGTTGTGCCCCGTTGATGCAGACTCCAACCGGTGTCCGAGGCCAGACCGGAGTTCCCCCGCTCTTCCTCGGCGTTTTGAACGTCCACCTGTTGGAGGTTGTTTGAAGATAAACCGCAAACGGTAGCGCTTATTGACGGCAAAACGGGCGTCTGCAGGAGAACGGCCAGATCTGTCGGACCTCATCCAACCGGTCGTGCCCCGTTGATGCAGACTCCAACCAGCGTCCGAGGCCAGACCGGAGTTCACCTGCTCTACCTCGGCGTTTTGAACGTCCAGTTTTTTGTTTAGAAAATGAAACGAGCTTCAGCCAAGTCTGCCACGTTTACCTTAGTACACAGTACACTGGACTGTGGTAACTATGGTAGCTTTGCAGCACACCAGATTGAAGGCAGACTTGTGGCTGGGAAATATAAATGTGGTCCAGTAACGTGCGCTTGTCGGTAGTCGCAGCCGTTATGAGCTGAGTGTAGCCTTTGGACCTAAACAGCTCCTGGATGACTTTCTTGCCCTCACTAAGAAGGTCTTCGTTGAAGTCCCCACACACGACGACGGTCTCATGGCCCGTGGCGTCTAAGGAGTCGAGCAGTCTCCGCATGTTTGGAAGAAATTTCTCCAAAGCGTAACTCGGTGGTCTGTAAACAGCTGCGATCAACGCAACGAGCGGCTGTTCGACCTTGACGAGTACAAATTCCAGGTCAGCGACGTTCTGCACAAAGTGCCTGACCTCGGCTTGAAGACCGCTTCGACAGTACACCGCAACTCCACCTCCGTCTTTTTCCGCCATGTCGGAATAAGTCGCGTACGACGCGTGCCTGTGTCGCCAGAACACGTCATAGCCGTCTAACTGGAAGCGTGGAGGAACCGAGGAGCCCGACAAATGCGTTTCCGTAACGCACAAGATGTCGGCAAGTCTGAGTTCATGATGGCATTTCATGTCCTCCATGTGTGTCGGTAAACCTTGCGCGTTGTGGTGGATAACGGTCAGTGTCTCGGGGGCTCTGTCTGCTGACATCGCGTAACGTAGCAGCGGTGTTGTGTCGGCGAACGACGCGTGCCTCATGGTTTTGAGCGCGGCCGTGATTTTCGGGTCGGCGTATATTTTCTTCTCGTCAAAGTCAACGACGTGGAGACCTTGAAGCGAGGTGGTTCGGCTGAGCGCAACGTACGCCATTCCTGGCTCGAAAATACGCTTCAAACTTACCACTGCCGACTGCATGGTCATGCCTTGCACTTTGTGACAAGTGCAGGCAAAGGCCAGCTTGATGGGGAACTGCCTGCGGACCACCCCTTTCCTGAGGATTTCCTCATTCTGATCCACGTAGACGAGGTTGTCCGATCGGCCCTGAATCTTGCGACGGAACTTCTGTCCAGCTGTCGGGTTGTCCAGTTTGAGGCCAAGGAGCCTGATCTGCGTCGGTCCCGGTCGGGTGCTCTCGACGATGTTTGCGATGGTCCCAAACGTCCCGTTGACAAGCCCGTCCTCCACATCCAGGTTTCTGATGACCATGACGCGTGCTCCGAGAGCAACCTGCAACACGTCGGGTAGATCTCTCTTCTTCCCTTTCTGTTCTTTAGTGCAGAAGGTCATCTCACCTGTACGAAGGTCCTTTCTGTAGTCCTCTGCGTGAATGGTTACGACGTCAGACACCAGGGAAGCTACCGCTTGAGCGTTGTACTCGTCGACCTCCTTGTTTGTAGCGTAAATGTGCAGGGCTTCGGCTGGACAGTCTTTGATGTCACGGCAGGCCTTCGCGAGCAAGGCTTTGTCGTCGTCTCTCAGGGAGTCCGTCTTTTCCCTCACTCTTATGCGATTTAAGAGCTCGGCGAAGGGGCGATCGTCCTTCTGGCGCATGATTTCAGTGAGCTCGATCATTTGAAAGTAATCTTTCCACAGATCGAGCTCGCCTTCCTCATAAACGCACAGCGGCTTGGCTCTACCAGCGGGCGGTAGCTGGTAAAAGTCGCCGACGGCAAGGATGGACAGTCCTCCGAATGGCTTCTTGTTTCCCTTGATCTGCTGAAACCGCCAGTGGATGTAGGAAAACAACTCCTTTGAAACCATGGATATCTCGTCGATGATGAGGATCTCCGCGTAGGACAAAGCCGCTCGCATTTCGTCCAGAGCGTTACCGAGTCCTTGGTAAGGGGGCCGCAAATTTCTTGGCAGTTTAAGAAGGCAGTGCAGCGTTTTCCCAGAAATGTTGAACGCTGCAGTGCCAGTGAACGCGGAAAGAAGAACCGCGGGCTGGGACATGTCTGCCTGGTCACGAAACCTGGGGAGCTGTCGCAAAACTGTGGTCGCCTCTTCGTAAATGCATTTGATGACGTGCGACTTGCCACAGCCAGCTCCTCCAGAGACAAAGTAAAAGAATTGCTCAGGATTCTGTCCCCACAAACGCCTGAAGCACCATTGACGGACAGCGTAGAAAATGCAAGCCTGCGTTTCGTTTAGGCTACGGTACATTTTCCTCACAAAGTCAGGGCTTAACTTTGGCGCTGCCACCGTCGGAAGGAGGACGCTGACGTCGAAAACTTGGAAGTCAGGAATGTCATCGTGCTCCCCAGCATCGATGGGCTCCCTTTCGTCGAGACATTCCAAGCGATCTACCTCAACCTCGGGCGCGAAGCAGTTCCACGCGTTGAGAGCGGGGCCTTCCCTCCGGACGCGCTCCAGCGCTTCGTCGATCTGCTCGCTGTGACGCTCAAACAATTTCTTGTTTCGATCGACGACCGCGCGAACTTCGTAGCCCCACTTACGACCGCTTTTGTAGAACTGCTCGTAGGTCGGGCATTCTTCTGTCTTCAGGTCCTCGTCGGTCCGGTAGGGGAAATAGAGCTTTACCAACCGGCCGTAAAACTTTTCCGGTTGCTTCTTCTCCGAGAACCGCGCGTACCTAACGACAGCGGGTTTGCCCCTCGTCCTCTTCTGGATGAACCCTTTGTCGTTTAAGAGCGCGATAACGTTCTTCCCTTCCGTCTGGAGACCGTACACGACCCTGTACTCGGACGCAAATCGGGCAAAGCACAGTCCCTCAAATTCGCGCGTTTCGGGTCGGTTGACGTATTTCTCGGGCAGCCCTGACATCCAAACGTCTTCTTCGTCTGGGTTCATGTTCTGCAGTCTGCTCATCGGGAGACTCATCTTCATGCCTTCGTCGTCCGTCTGGAGGAACAGCACGTCACGCGAACACTTCTTGAGGGGCAGGCTGCAGGTCCTTGCCACGGCCTCTTGCGCGCTGACCTCCCTGTGCTTGACGTACGCTTGCATGATCTGCTTCATCTCGTCCTTGGCGTTGACGTCAGTCTTCTTGACTTCGCGAATGACGCCGTCCAGCAACTCCGTCATCTCGTGCTCCGGCTTGGACACGTAGGACATCATGTACATGATGCAGCTGTAGTCGTCCATTACGTACTGGATGTCCATGTTCGCGTTCCATGCTCGGAGCAAGTCTGCGTTGTAGTTGTTGACCCAGCAGTCGTTGGGATGACGCTTCAACAAAATCTGGTGTCCGCCGCTCAGGTCGAAGACGCTGCGCAGATACTGTTGGTAAGTCAACTTACAACGTCGGAGTAGGTCAGCCAAGTCTTTGAATGATGCGTTGGCATCATTGAGCAAAAGTCGGACTGGCTCGAGCTTTGCTTGAGCGTCGCGTTGTTTGCTCCCGAGGGTTTTCTCGATCCGTTTCGGTTTCGCGTGGCCGATGATCAAGTGTTTCCTCTTCTCTTTCTCTTTCTTCTTCTCCTTCTCCTGCTCGTCCTCGGGGTCGCCGTCCGAGCTTGGGAAGGTGATCATGGTGATGTCCACGGGCAACTTGGGAAATCCAAACCTGCAGGAGACGTTGCCTTTCCTGCAGGATTTCGAATGTTTCCTGCTGTGGACTTGAACCTCAGACACAATTTTGTGGAGCTCAGGGTCTGCCTCCGGATCGGGCATCCGGCACGTCACATATTTGTCTATAAATGCGTAGATGCGGTCTTCGATGTCCACACCTAATTTGGGCGCATTTTTGATCCAAACCAGCATGTGTATGTGCGGGCTGCCTCTGGCTTGGAATTCGACGCGGTAGAAGAAATCCTCTACTTCCCCGATGGGCTGCGCGGGCGACAAGATCAAATGACTCATCAGCGCGTCGACACGTTGTTCAAACATGCGCATGACGGTGACTGGATTGCTCCGGAGAACGTCGCACTTTGCATTCCAGTCAAGCGCGGAAAAGTCCACCTCTTCGCCTTGTTGCGCTTTGATGGCCTCGACGACCTCAGGCCACCTCATTTCAGCAGCAGAGAAAGTCAAGAAAAAGGTTGGCTTTCCCAGCTGCCTCACCATCGCGTGGAGGTCTTTCAGCGCTGCATCCCAATAGGCCGGCGTGCCTCTAAGAGGTTTCATAAAACGCACCGCCTCTCTATTAGTTATCAGCTGCTCTAGCTCGTCCTTATCTTGCAGCATTTTGTTGCAGACTGCGCGGCCATCTTTGGTTACCGGTTTACTTTTTCGCATTTGAATCGACATGCTCTCGGTAGCCATGTGCGTTTCAATGACGAACTGAGCGAAGAACAAATAGCTCTGATCCACGGCAAAACGGGTGTCGACGGAGAAAAGCCTAACATTGAAATACATGCTAGGTGAAACCCTGACCTGTCGGACCTCATCCAAAGTGTTGTGCCCCGTTGGGAACTGCACAGGAAAGGCCATAGCTTCAAGCTTCGGAATGGCGAAGAAACCAACGGGCCGGTTTCCTTGGGCAGGGGCGACGCTAAATATTCCGTGGCCGTATGACAAAATGTCCTGTGCGATGTCTGCAGGCTGCATGCAGGTATCTAAGGCCAGACCAGGGTTCTCCTGTCCTTCCTCGGCGTTTTCCGCGTCCGCTTCTTCCGGTTCACTTGCGACGTTTGATGGCCCAGCCTGCTCAGCTGCTTCGGCGTTCTGTTCGTTTTCAAATGCGTCGTCATCGAAGACGCTGTCAAAATTAGCATCCTCGAGGATGAATACGTCGCTGTATTCGGAGTGCATCTCTTTTAGTTTTGAAAGCGCCGCAAGAACGTTGGTCATGTTTACTGTGTAGAAGTGCTGATGTCCTTTAAACGTTAGGCGACGTTTTAGCTTGACCTGAAGCAACTGGGCTTCGTGACTCGGCCTCGGTAGTGAATTTACTGTTGTCTCTACCTCTGACGGTACGCAGACAACCGCGCCATGTACTGCTCTCTGCTGTCCTTTGGGAAGCGTGACTATTTTTGCGAAAGGCAAGACTTTTGCAATCAATTGCCTTTCGAGTACATTTAAAGCGCGCAGTTCGGGGGGGATGGGGGCTACATCTAAACGATTTGCCACTGCGACGGA
Organism: Parambassis ranga; assembly: GCF_900634625.1. Classification (NCBI taxonomy): domain Eukaryota; kingdom Metazoa; phylum Chordata; class Actinopteri; family Ambassidae; genus Parambassis; species Parambassis ranga. The sequence continues at coordinate 28,942 of NW_021144697.1, forward strand.
TGGCATGTTTCCTCGGTAGAGGTGCCGGTCACAAGTATGGCAGATCCACTCCAGCATTCTGTGTTGGGGAGTGTTACAAGGGGCCGAACAGTCACCGCCACATACATGAACATATGTTCCAGTCAAGCAAGCCTCTACCACGCGAAGGTTTTTAACGTATTTTGATCTGTTACATGGCTTGACTTGATTTGGAAACAGAGTTCTGTGGCACACGGTACAAACGTGCGTGGGTCCATTCCGAATGGCTTCCCGGAACGCAGAAATCGCAGCTTGCATGACTGTGTTGACCACAACCTGGCGCGGGACTTCAGGTTGGGGAGTTTGCTGTCGGCGGATTGTGGCCTGCTTATATTTTGTTGTTATTCGCAATGCGCACCGAATTTTGTGATATATATGGACAGCAGGAGTTGAGGCCAATGTGCTTTTTTTGTGTCGGGTGCACTGGTGTATGTGACGTGACCTAAACTGTTTATCAGTGTGATACCTTGTGTGCAAAGTTTGTTTTTTCTTTTCCCTGTAGGTTTGGTCATGTGCGTACTTAGCTGACATATATATTTTTTTGTTCTGTCTTACAGTAGCTTGTTTGTATTTCTGTGCCACATCTCTTTTCTGTCTGCTCTGAAAAGCAGCATCAGTATTGTATCGCCTGACGATGTACTCCTTCTTTTTCTGTTGTACACAGACATCAGTGTTGTATTTTTTTACTTTGTGTGCTCTTACATAGTTTTGAACATTAGGATCTCGATAATAGTGTTTTACTGATGCCTGCTTTTGTTTACGGTACGTGTCGTCCTGGGAATACTTTGTTTTGACAGCCAGAGCTTTTTTCATTCGAAATTCAAAGCAGCTAGCATATCGCCGTTTATCATGTTCCGTCTTATACTTTCTTCTTAGTTGTTTTGGAGTTACACCGCTTTCCCATTCATGGACCTTGCGCATCGTTTTTCTGCGTCGCTCTTTGTTTACTTTGGACGCGCTTTTTGATGAGTGTGTGGTTTTACTGGTCAAATTCTTGAGTAGTCCTTCACCAGTGCAGCTGTGTGATTTGGGGGGATCTAAACGTATTTGTGCCGTCTTCTCACAGATCTGAGCAACTGTTTGTACGTCTGATTGTGTAGCTGTTTGGGTGCTGCTGATTGCTGGCTTCTCTGTGTTAATAACTACTGGTTTAGGACTCTCCTTGGACGATGGTGCAGTTGCAGATCTTTTGGGTTGAGTTGCCACGTTGACATTGTCAAAAGAAACGGGCACGAACTCGTAGCCAGCATAAGCACCACGACCTTCAAATAGTTTGTGCAAGTGTTCGATCAAGTCGGTCAGGTGCGCAAAAGTCAACATAACAGCAGTTCCTCCTGGTTGGGGAAAGCCTGCTGCACTTCTGGAGTGTGGATCGAACACTCCATAGCGTCCTGATCGGTCACGAAATACCGCAACAAACTCGGGGGACACGACGAGCAATGCCTGGCTGACATCTTGCGACAGACACTGAAGACGCGCGGCAAGTGGCAAATACCAATTCTGCCTTCGAGTGCTGTCGGGGTCTCCTTTCAGGTTTCCCAACCTGATCTCAGCCATGCGGACGTTGTACAAATCGGTGTCCGTCTGCACCTGCTGGGGCAACTCCTCTACGGCGAGGTGATCGCTCCGAAACTTACCATCTCTTAAAAGGTTTGTCTTAACCTCAACATAGACAGAGTCACCGCGCGCAAGGACTCTGTCAAGATCTGACGTGTTGAAGCACAAACCTTCATGCTGGTAGGCCAGGAACAGTAGAGCGTTACAGGCACACTGATGGTTTCGTGAAAACGAACTGAACCTGTAATCGCCCTGACTGTGCGTCGCTCTGACAGAACAAACGCGTTTACCTGGGCCTTTAGCTGTCCGTGGTGGTGTGTGTGAATCCTGTGTGTGAGGAGTAACTGTCATTACTACTACTGTATGTAACAGGTTGATTCAAAAACAGAACATTAAACCTAATTTGAAGCCCAACTAACAGCAGAGAATGTGTACATACAAAAATAGTATTTGTAGCCCTACTTTACCTGAAGCTGTAACAATAACAGAAGATCTACATACCTGATGAGATGAATGGGAAGCCTTCACATTCTGCAGCCAGAAGGTTCTCGACTGTGGAGGCGTCTGCACTTTGGGAACCTGGTGAAACAAAGTTTATTTTGTTTTATTTGTAGTTTTTGTTGAACTATTTCTTTGAAATCATGCCAACTACAGTCAATGTTTCATGTCTTTAATAAATAAGTGCACATATTTGTTATTTTAGCTTTGTGATACATGCAACCCAATACAGTATAACACAAGAAATAGTGTGTACAAAGTTAAGCACAGTTAAAACAGCCTACCTTGTAAGCTGGAGAATGTGATGGCGATGCCCAAAACGGTTTGGTAGGTGGAGGTGTTTCAGGCATCCGGGTTCCCATCTGATAGCAAATAAGAAACATGTAAGTAGGCCTGTCACGATAAACAATAGCAACAATACCAAATAAGACACATTTAACTTTAACTCCTGTTGTGCATATTATGTACATGTAAATAACCAAAACCATGACTGAATGTCTGTCAAGATAGAAACAATGCAAGCTAAATAAACTATGCAATTAAGAAGTGTGGAGTACATTTTCTATCATTTACTTCAGTCAGTGAATGAGGAAAAAAATGTACTTAGATATATTAAACTGAGAAGAATTTTCTGACTTTACTAAGTGGAAGATGCAAAATACATACATCTGCAGTTGGAGAATGGGAGCAGGAGGGTGCAGCATCCACTCTCTGCAACTGTGTTGGTGTCGGGGCCATCTGAGAACAGAGCATTTCTACTTTATGACTACTGAAAGACCACCTGATAAAAAACTTTTGACAAAAAAACATAATCAAAGCAAAAGCTACCATAAAAGTTGTCTGCAACATTACAGCAGAAGAAGCATTAATCACTTCTTGACTTTAAACAGGGACACCGACATAAGAACATTTACCTGTGCAGCAGGAGACTCACTGGCTGCGACCTCTGGTGGTCCAGGATCTGCCAGGTCCAGCCGTCTCCAGCGCACCTTTTGGGCCTGGGACCTCTTCCCCTTCCGTGGCATTGTCCAGTAAAAAAAATGTGCCTACCTAGACAAAAGTTAGTGAGTGTGTGTGTGTGTGTGTGTGTGTGTGTGTGTGTGTGTGTGTATGAGTGTGATGTGTATGTACACTGTGTGTTATTATATAGGATTTGTATGTGTGTAGAGGGTGTGTCCTGTGTCGATGTCTTCAATGAAAGAGTTGTCCAAAGAGCTGAAAGAGAAAAAAAAAAAAAAAAAAAAAAAAAAATCTGTCACGACATGGTTACATTTCTACTCCAACAACAATATAAACACTATAATTTATTACATTGGAAGGTTTACAAACCATGTACAGAATCATTGTATCACTTAACATACAACATAACAGTTGTGGCTGTGTTAGTAACTTACTTTGTAGATGACTGGCTCAGAAAATACTGGGGTATCAACACACAGTATCTGTGAAGAGGACACAGAAAATCATCAACACATGCATTGTATTTACTGTGTCTTCTTGTATATGCTGCTAACACAACCCAATGACTCCATGGGTATTAATAAAGTTTTTGTTTAGGTTTAAATGAGATAAACCAAACAGGCTCATACACACAAAGAGTTCAGTAGATCTGTTGCTAAACACATCTTCATTAAACAAGTGAACAGCCTGAAACAGCCATGATCCAGATACTAGAACTGTCAGCAAACATTTGTAACAAATGATTTAACCTAATCAAATGAACTCAAAATCCATTAGTAATCCTGTACTCCTGTTAACCTCTCATTGTGATCAACAACAATTACATAATGCAATTAGCAGAAAAAGTCAATATCTTCATTCCAAAGGGCCAGATAACACCTACACATCTCCTTCAGACATGTGTTAGTCACAACATCCACTGTTTTAACAGAGACAAAATGACTGACAGGGAAGGACAACACACTGTACAGTCACATAGCTCAACAACTACAGCATTCCACCAGTAAAAATCCACATATAACAGACAAGAACACCAGCAAAGACAATCAAGCCACATTTAGATCTTTAACACAGTGCAGCCACACTGGAAGGACATGATAAAATGGAGGGCACCAGACTGTGACTGACAGAAGTCCAGGGTCATTGGAACTCTGGACAAACTCACAGTTTAATTACCAGACAACAGAAAAAATGACAGGTTTGAAACTGTTACAAAATACAGATGCTTTTACACTGTGTCACAGCTTAATTGTGACCACAGTATAACACCAAAATAATCATATGCATTTATAAGTATCCATAATATTATATTCAGCACTGACACCGTTTCACATACAGTAAAATTATGAATGAACTGCCACTGTTGATGTGTCATGATGATAAAACACAGCAGCACCAGGCTGAAACAGATGCTTAACACACTACAAAGACACTCACACCATAAACAGATCTCCACTGTGCTAACATGCTAATCTACACACCATCAATCTCATTGAGTGAGAGATAAACGACATGATACACACAGCCTTACAGAAATGAAGGCTCTCTGTTGCATTAACACTGACACACTGTTAACACACTGTTTCATTAGGGTTAATTACACAACAGCATGAAACAGCCATGATCCAGACACTGTCATTCAGCCATTTTGTGAGCCTTAAAACCTTCTAACACAGACAAAATGGATGCCAAGAGAAGAGTCAGTGACTGACAGAAGTTCAGATCAACACACTGACAACCTATTCACATACAAGGCACAAATCCACACATTAAATAAAGCAGGTAAGATGATGACACCTGACAGCACACATCAAGTCTGACCTCTAATCACACACTGTACTAATCACATGTCAAACATGGCAGACCCCACACTGACTTAAACAATCTCAGCAGCACTGATGCTTTTACACTGTCACACACAGCTTAATGAATGATGACAAAAGTATAAGACCACAATCAGTTTGTCTATGAAAGCAGCCACTCACTGACATAGCACAGCTCCTAGTTTGCCAACAGCCTAATCAATATAAATAATAGGCTAACCCACACACTAGCATCCATGTTACTACTACAAAGAGGCAGCTGATTATCCACAGACATCTGTCAGCCATTTTGTAAGCCTGAAAACCTTCTAACAGAAACAAAATGGCTGCCAGAGGCCATGACTGACAAACAGATCATGTCTTCTGTAGACAGCCTCACTGCTTAATGTAAAGAACAGCAAAAGTCAGCACAAACCAACAACCAGCAGGTGCAGTCTCACAGCTTTAGTCTGTCCCTCAGCCACATTACGCGGTTAATAAAAACACCATCAGTCTTTCAAGCTGATTTCAATCACAAAGTGACAGTGCTGTCACAAACATAGAAAAGACGTAAGCACATATTAGCATCAGAAATTAGAGGCTGCAAGACTGAAAAACACAACCTCATAGATGTAGATGTGACACAGTAGCTTCATCATGTCATTGAGGGAGACAAAGCACATCATACACACAGCCTTACAGAAATGAAGGCGCCCTGTTTCATTAGGGTTAATTACACAGCATGAAACAGCCATGATCCAGACACTGTCATTCAGCCATTTTGTAAGCCTCAAAACCTTCTAACACAGACAAAATGGCTGCCATGGAAGAACACAAAATGGATGCCAAGACTAGTCACTAGACTAGACTGACACTGTTAGCCTTTCACATGCAGCAAAATATACTAACTACTTTAATAATTAATTATTTAAATTAATTTAATTAATTAATATTAGCAATATGCAGAGAGAAGACAGCATGAAACTGCTCATTACAGAGGTTCAGCAATATTAAGCAATGCTTATATTCTCAGTTCACTGTTAAAGTGAATGAGCCCTGCTCCATTTAGCACCTGATTAACATGAGCCACAGTACTTTTCCATTAGCAGGCTAACAGCCACAGGCTAACAGCCACAAGGTAACAGCCACAAGCTAACAGCCACAAGCTAACAGCCACGCCTGTCTGTACAAACCAGCACGACACAGACCGTTTGTAAAACACACCATAACCTCCAAAAAGCAGCCAGCACCATGAGAAGAGCTTTAAGAGACATTTGTTCCAGAACATTCCATCAACAGAGCTCAGCACATGTTCAACAGGCCAACCATTAGACTCACAGCAGAGCAGGTTATTGGACAAATACACACAGCACATCCACATTATCTCCACACTGCACAATAACACCAATGTATGAAACGTTTTTAAACATGTAGCAACATTATCAGCATGAATATGTTAAGCTAGGAAGCTAACAACGAGCAGGAGGAGCAAACCGCGTCTTACCTCTCGTAAGCTGATGAAGGAGGGTCTGACCGTCAATCGCGCTACACGGTTTTTATATCAAGTCCAAGGGTCCAATCAGATGTCCCCTTCAGTGCCCGTGGACCTGGCTGTCATAGGCCGGACCGTCTGTCAGTCAGGCAAATGTCGGCCATGTTGGGCTGTGTGCAGCTCACGTAGCAGGTGTAGACACACACACACACACACACACACACACACACACAGAGTGCCGACGTTAAATTAAGCTAGCGACGAATAGTAATAATATCATAATATATATAATATGAACCGATCAGTTCTCAGCAGATTAGACCAAAACTACGGCGAGGGGGGGGGGGGGGGGGGGGGGGGGGGGGGGGGGGGGGGGGGGGGGCGCGCGCGATGCGCGAGTAGATCGCGAACTATTCAGACGATGTTTCCTGACGGAGCTCCAAAGATCTTCAGTAACAGGATGTCCCACTCTGTCCTGGTGGCTCTGTCACTGTGTGCATGTAGCAGCAGGAAAGACAGAAGGAGTGAGAGGTCTTACTGTTAGTAGGAGGCCATTAAAACACGCGTGGAATGACGTCAGTTCACGGTCCTGACGCAGGTGGAGAGGAAGGTGCACTCCTCTTCCTCAGTGATGAAGGTGAGCTGTCTGCTTAGTTTCTCTGATGTGGATTAGCCTGCTAGCTGCTGTCTGCTAACATAAGTCCATCCATCACAGAGCAGCAGTAAAATAAAGCAGGAGCACTTTGTTGTGATGACGTTAAATACACTGTAAAAATGGAGGGTTATGTTTACTACATTTATCATCGTCCATTTAATATTCTCTGTCCTCACTTGGTGCCCACAGCCTGAGCCATGACACAGACAGGACTAGTGTCCATAAGAGCTCATGGAGACATGTGGAAGATGTTTGTACTGTAAAGTTAATGTAACCACACATTGTCATGTTTTCTTGCTGCTTTCTCTCTGGATGATTTCAGCTGTTCATGCACCATGTTCCATTATATAGACACAGCTGCTGTGTGTGTGTAACAGTTAGAGCAGGTGGATCATTCTGACCTGGTTATTAAACAGTAGACAGAAAGCAGCTGTAGAGCCATAACAGTGTGGACACTGACGTCAACACAATGACACATGTGATGAAGCCAGAGCAGCACCAGCTGTGTACAGGTGGAGTTAATATGTTGTGTGAAGGCCTGTGACAGTGGGAGGCCTGCTGGCTGGGTTTACTGCTTCTACAGCCTCACAGTAGGAGTGTATACATCTGTAAAGTCATAACCACACTGACATGAGGACCACACAGACAATGTGTTGGATTATTTATTCACTGACACAGATATGATGTAGAAATGCTGGACAGCTGGATGAAAGCTGAATGTTTACAGCCTCATTCAGTGATGATACTTCCAGAAGCCTCCTCCTCCTCTGAGGAGCAGAGCTGGACACTGAGCTGCTGCAGAGCATGTAGCTGTAGCCTGTGGAACATTAGTGATGTTCTGACCCTTTTAGAGGGCCTCACTGATGTCACACACAGCACAGATGACACAGTCCACTCTGATGATTGTCCAGGTGTCATAATAATCCATCCATCTTCAACCCACTTATCCAGGGCCAGGTTGTGGAGCAGCAGTCTAAGCAGAGACACCCAGACCTCCCTCTCACCAGACACTTCTTCCAGCTCCTCTGGGGGACTCCACAGCTGTTCCCTGACCAGCCGGGAAACACAGTCTGTCCACTGCATCCTGTGTCTGCTCCAGGGTCTGCTCCTAGTGGGACATGCCTGGAACACCTACCCAGGGTAAATACAACAAAAGTTACACACAGGATTCACACATGAGTAAAAATCCAAACATTCCAGAGGTCAAACACTACTGACTGACCTCTGGAACAGTATAGACAACAGCAGCCATTGGTAATGTTAGTGTGGTTTCAAGGAGAATGAAAGACATTTGTAGTTTTATTGTTGTATGATTAAATGTGCTGTAATATTGCAACAGTGACAGTGAAAGCAATTGGAAATCTCTGTGTCTGCCACTTCCTGTTACTGTGTAGGGATTTCCTATTGCTTCCTATGAGCACCTTCAGCTGCCATCAGGTCAAGAAAGGTCACAGAGATGAACATGGTGATTCAATGTGACACAGTACAAGTCCTTATGAGATGTTTACACCTGTAATGATTATGTATAAAGGCCTGTCAGACTGCCTGACCTTTGACCATGTCACCACTGTTTCCTATGAGGGTTCATGTGTAGTAATGAACATGGTGAAACACGCCAACATGAAGACTCCATATAAAAACAGCACAAAGCCTGTATTTGAAACATAGACCAACTTTACACCTGACTGCATGTCTGACCAACATCCAGCCTCTGAGCTGCCTGAGCCATCCCTGTGTTTCTGAGCTGCTACCAAATAAACCACATCCTGTAATGTAATCTATACCTGATGTGTAGCAGGTGTGTAGCAGACATGTTACCTCAGGTCTCACTGTCATACTGCCTCTCAGCTGACTCTGCAGTGGTTCACTGGCTCCTTCAGTGTGGTCTTGCTGTCAGACAGATTGAATTATTATCAGTCATCCAGGTCATTTACATTCAAAAGGCTGAAGAGAGACAACTGGACTTGTAGAGTTTCCTTATAGATGTGTTGCTGCTCCTCCAAGCAGCTTCATCACTTCCTGAGCTGCAGTCTGTACATGCAGCTGCCTCACTTCAGCCTGTGGAACATTAGTGATGTTCTGACCCTTTTAGAGGGCCTCACTGATGTCACACACAGCACAGATGATACAGTCCACTCTGATGATTGTCCAGGTGTGATAATAATCCATCCATCTTCAACCCACTTATCCAGGGCCAGGGTGTGGAGCAGCAGTCTAAGCAGAGACACCCAGACCTCCCTCTCACCAGACACTTCTTCCAGCTCTTCTGGGGGACTCCACAGCTGTTCCCTGACCAGCCGGGAAACACAGTCTGTCCACTGCATCCTGTGTCTGCTCCAGGGTCTGCTCCTAGTGGGACATGCCTGGAACACCTACCCAGGGTAAATACAACAAGAGTTACACACAGGATTCACACATGAGTAAAAATCCAAACATTCCAGAGGTCAAACACTACTGACTGACCTCTGGAACATTATAGACAACAGCAGCCATTGGTAATGTTAGTGTGGTTTCAAGGAGAATGAAAGACATTTGTAGTTTTATTGTTGTATGATTAAATGTGCTGTAATATTGCAACAGTGACAGTGAAAGCAATTGGAAATCTCTGTGTCTGCCACTTCCTGTTACTGTGTAGGGATTTCCTATTGCTTCCTATGAGCACCTTCAGCTGCCATCAGGTCAAGAAAGGTCACAGAGATGAACATGGTGATTCAATGTGACACAGTACAAGTCCTTATGAGATGTTTACACCTGTAATGATTATGTATAAAGGCCTGTCAGACTGCCTGACCTTTGACCATGTCACCACTGTTTCCTATGAGGGTTCATGTGTAGTAATGAACATGGTGAAACACGCCAACATGAAGACTCCACATAAAAACAGCACAAAGCCTGTATTTGAAACATAGACCAACTTTACACCTGACTGCATGTCTGACCAACATCCAGCCTCTGAGCTGCCTGAGCCATCCCTGTGTTTCTGAGCTGCTACCAAATAAACCACATCCTGTAATGTAATCTATACCTGATGTGTAGCAGGTGTGTAGCAGACATGTTACCTCAGGTCTCACTGTCATACTGCCTCTCAGCTGACTCTGCAGTGGTTCACTGGCTCCTTCAGTGTGGTCTTGCTGTCAGATTGAATTATTATCAGTCATCCAGGTCATTTACATTCAAAAGGCTGAAGAGAGACAACTGGACTTGTAGAGTTTCCTTATAGATGTGTTGCTGCTCCTCCAAGCAGCTTCATCACTTCCTGAGCTGCAGTCTGTACATGCAGCTGCCTCACTTCAGCCTGTGGAACATTAGTGATGTTCTGACCCTTTTAGAGGGCCTCACTGATGTCACACACAGCACAGATGATACAGTCCACTCTGATGATTGTCCAGGTGTCATAATAATCCATCCATCTTCAACCCACTTATCCAGGGCCAGGTTGTGGAGCAGCAGTCTAAGCAGAGACACCCAGACCTCCCTCTCACCAGACACTTCTTCCAGCTCTTCTGGGGGACTCCACAGCTGTTCCCTGACCAGCCGGGAAACACAGTCTGTCCACTGCATCCTGTGTCTGCTCCAGGGTCTGCTCCTAGTGGGACATGCCTGGAACACCTACCCAGGGTAAATAAAACAAAAGTTACACACAGGATTCACACATGAGTAAAAATCCAAACATTCCAGAGGTCAAACACTACTGTCTGACCTCTGGAATGTAAGTGAAGGCAATTGAAAATCTCTGTGTCTCACACTTCCTGTTATTGTGTAGGGATTTCTTCAGAGATGATGCCAAATCTCAAACCAAAACAAATCTCACCTACTATATTCCACACAATATGGTAGGTGGCACAGACATAGGGACTCAATATGTCAGAGGTCTAATCTTTACCTACATTTTACATTTTGAATGAAGGTTCTGTGGGACAGCATGCCCAAACGGCATGTGTTCAAAGTTTGACAGTGATTTGATGCCTGTGGGGAGGGTTGATCGCAGTTTTTCGGGATTTTTTCGGATACCGTTTGTCCGATCGCCACCAAACCTCAGAGGGTAGTAGTCCTGACCGAGCCGGTCGATTTGATGTATAATTTGTAGGGGTGGCTAGCGCTAGTTAGCTCTATAATGAATTTGGGGCTTTTATTTTGAAAATCAGTGTGTGTCTGTGTAAGTGTGTGTGTGTGCGGGGGTGGGTTGGGGACACTCCCCAATGCATGTTAAAACATGTTTAAGTGTTTTATTTTGAAAATCTGAATGTCAGCCTTTTCCTGTTATTGTGCAGGGTCTTTTATTTTGAAAATCCCTGTTTGTGTGTCTGTGTGTTGGCAGGTGTGTATAGTGTGTGTCTGCATATTTCTGGGTGGCTTGTGTGTAGTTTGCCGGGCCTAGTAAGGTCTGTAATGATTTGGAGGCTTTTATTTTGAAAATCAGTGTGTGTGTGTGTGTGTGTGTGTGTGTGTGTGTCTGTGTGCATGTGTGAGTGTAGTTGTGTATGTTCCTGTATGGTTGTGTATGTATGTGTGTGTCTGCCTGTGTATGGATCAATACAGTGTAATTACATTGGTTTGAATGAGCCCAATGCATTGTTAATGGGAGCGGCCATCTTTGGTGATGTCATCAGAGAAGCCTCCAAGTCAGTTAGAGCACCTGGGTAGGTTACCATGGAAACGGCTGCCTCAACCCCCCCAGCCCCCCTTCTGTTGCAGAGGTGTGTGTGTCTGCCTCTGTATGGATCAATACAGTCTAGTTACATTGGGTTGAATGAGCCCAATGCATTGTCAATGGGAGCGGCCATGTTAGGTGATGTCATCAGAGAAGCCTCCAAGTCAGTTAAAGCACCTGTGGAGGTTACCCTGGAAACGGCCCCCTCGGCCCTCCCACCCCCCTCCCTTCTATTGCAGAGTGAGAGAGCACAGACTCTGTAGCTGCTTCTGAGAAAACTCAGAGGCAGCTAGAAAAAGCCTCCCAAACAACTTCTTTTTACTGGACAACGAAAAGTCACAGAGAAAAAATTCTTTCACCGTGAGCGCCAGGCACTTGTCTACTAATGCCATTTTCAAATTCATGTGTTTTGATGGACGTATGTGATTTTTCTGGCAGGTTAGAAATGCCTTGCCCATCAGGATTTTCATCTGAAATCTTGGCCAAGTTTAACATGGGAGCGGATGGGAGGAGGGAGTGGCGCTCCCTTCGCTTGAGGGTCACCTGACCAAAAACCGTGGGTCACATGACAAAAAGGGGCGCACCAGCTTGACCGTGACAAAAATCCCTACGTTTTGATAGCATATTTATGTATGTGGAGCACCCAGTGTGGCCACAAATTGAAGTAGTTTACCTTTTTTTTCTGTTTTGGAAAAAACAGGGAAAGTTAGAGTGCGTGACATCATCCCACTCTAGCGGAGAGAGAGAAAAATGTTCCAAACCCACGTCAAAACGTAAACTGCCAAATCTCCTAAACTAAGCAAAATTCAAGCACACATGTATATAGAAAGGATGTAGGTCTACTTGTGCTGATTCGTTTAAACCGAAAATCATGTCTGTAGGTGACAGTATGCCGGCGCTATGTGGACTCAAAGAGACCCCGGTTTTGGGGTTTTTCGCCTTTTTTTCTCGCTCTCCCCATTCACCGTCTATGTCGTTCGCCCACTGGTTTTTCGCGAATAACGCGAAAACCGTACGTCGGAACGGAAAGAAAAGTCATAGCACAGGTGTCCCGATATGGCCGGACGTTCTGTGAAAGTTTCAGGTCGCTGGCGCAAAAGCTGTGGGACTAGTTACGCGCCGAAAAGTGTCCGGAAGAAGGAGAATAAGAAGAATAAGTATGAGCAATAGTAATAGTGGAACAATGCCCTAGGGCAGAGCCTATTGTAAAGCCTGCGGCTTTACAATAGGCTCTGCCCTAGGGCATTGGCCCACTAACTAGAAAATTTCACAAGAAATTTTGAGTGGGCCAATGCGCGCTCGCCCACACTCTGCTGCCGGTTCGCCCCCCTATAAATGCTTTTGGAAGACACCGCCATCACTGCCACATCTGCACGACTCCACTGATGACATTTCATGGTTTTACAGTGTTTCTGATTGGTTTTACACAAGGTTTAATAGGCCCTAAGCTTCTCCATTCATTCTGAATGGGGAAATCCTAAAGATGTGGATGCAACTTAAGCAGCCATAAGGACAAGTTGGGCAAAACAGATGAAAATGAGGACTCAATATGATAAAGTCCAACTACTTCTGAGTTGTCTAAAGTTGAAATGAATATTCTGTGTAGAGGCATGCCAGACTGATAAGCGTTCAAAGTTGAGTGGGTTTTGTCAGGGATCTGACCGGTTTCCCATTATTTCCTATGAGGAGGGTGATGTCAGCTTAAGCGGCTTGCCTGTAAATATGGTAGGTGGTACAGACATGGCGCCTCAATATGTGAGAGGTCTAATCTTTATCTACATTTTACATTTTGAATGAAGGTTCTGTGTGGAAGCATGCCCAAACGGCATGCCTTCAAAGTTAGGTGTGTTTTCATCCTAACTTGGCTGTTTTCCCTGTATTTCCTATGGGAAGAATTCAGTTTAGTTCTGGGGGCGGTTCTCAAACAGCGTTAATCCAATCGCTACCAAAAGTCATAGCACACCATTCCAGACCGAGCCGGTCGATTTGATGTATAACATGTGTGGCTGGACTCAAAACTGCGGGAGGAGATACGCGTCAAAGTTTCTGAAAGTGCAGTTATAAGTAAATACTAGAAAATTTCACAAGAAATTTTGAGTGGGCCAATGCGCGCTCGCCCACACTCTGCTGCCGGTTCGCCCCCCTATAAATGCTTTTGGAAGACACCGCCATCACTGCCACATGTCAGTAAGTCCACTGATGACATTTCATGGTTTTACAGTGTTTCTGATTGGTTTTATATAAGGTTTAATAGGCCCTAAGCTTCTCCATTCATTCTGAATGGGGAAATCCTAAAGATGTGGATGTAACTTAAGCAGCCATAAGGACAAGTTGGGCAAAACAGATGAAAATGAGGACTCAATATGATAAAGTCCAACTACTTCTGAGTTGTCTAAAGTTGAAATGAATATTCTGTGTAGAGGCATGCCAGACTGATAAGCGTTCAAAGTTGAGTGGGTTTTGTCAGGGATCTGACCGGTTTCCCATTATTTCCTATGAGGAGGGTGATGTCAGCTTAAGCGGCTTGCCTGTAAATATGGTAGGTGGTACAGACATGGTGCCTCAATATGTCAGAGGTCTGATGTTTATCTACATTTTGCATTTTGAATGAAGGTTCTGCGTGGAAGCATGCCCAAACGGCATGCCTTCAAAGTTAGGTGTGTTTTCATTCTGACTTGGCTGTTTTCCCTGTATTTCCTATGGGAAGAATTCAGTTTATTTTTGGGGCGGATTCTCACACACCATCATTCCAATCGCTACCAAAAGTCATAGCACACCATTCCAGACCGAGCCGGTCGATTTGATGTATAACACGTGTGGCTGCACTCAAAACTGCGAGGCGAGTTACGCGTCAAAGTTTCTGAAAGTGCAGTTATAAGTAAATACTAGAAAATTTCACAAGAAATTTTGAGTGGGCCAATGCGCGCTCGCCCACACTCTGCTGCCGGTTCGCCCCCCTATAAATGCTTTTGGAAGACACCGCCATCACTGCCACATCTGCACGACTCCACTGATGACATTTCATGGTTTTACAGTGTTTCTGATTGGTTTTACATAAGGTTTAATAGGCCCTAAGTCTCTCCATTCATTCTGAATGGAGGAATCCTAAAGATGTGGATGCAACTTAAGCAGCCATAAGGACAAGTTGGGCGAAACAGATGAAGACGAGGACTCAATATGATAAAGTCCAACTACTACCGAGTTGTCTAAAGTTGAAATCAATATTCTGTGTAGAGGCATGCCAGGCTGATAAGCTTCCAAAGTTAACTGGGTTTTGTTAGGGATGTCACCGTTTTTCCATTATTTCCTATGAGGAGTGTTGTGTCAGCTTAGGTGGCTTTCCTGTAAATATGGTAGGTGGTACAGACATGGTGCCTCAATATGTCAGAGGTCTGATGTTTATCTACATTTTACATTTTGAATGAAGGTTCTGCGTGAAAGCATGCCCAAACGGCATGCCTTCAAAGTTAGGTGTGTTTTCATCCTAAGTTGGCTGTTTTCCCTGTATTTCCTATGGGAAGAATTGAGTTTAGTTTTGGGGCCGGTTCTCACACACTGTCTGTTCAATCGCTACCAAAAGTCATAGCACACCATTCCAGACCGAGCCGGTCGATTTGATGTATAACACGTGTGGCTGCACTCAAAACTGCGAGAGGAGTTACGCGTCAAAGTTTCTGAAAGTGCAGTTATAAGTAAATACTAGAAAATTTCACAAGAAATTTTGAGTGGGCCAATGCGCGCTCGCCCACACTCTGCTGCCGGTCCATCCATCCCACTTGCCAAAACCATAACATTTTGATTCAGTAAGATAAAGTCCAGTCCAACTACTACTGAGTTGTCTAAAGTTGAAATGAATATTCTGTGTAGAGGCATGCCAGACTGATAGACTTCCAAAGTTGGCTGGGTTTTGTCAGGGATCTCACTGATTTTCCATTATTTCCTATGAGGAGGGTTAGGTCAGCTTAACCGGCTTGCCTGTAAATATGGTAGGTGGTACAGACATGGCGCCTCAATATGTCAGAGGTCTAATCTTTATCTACATTTAACATTTTGAATGAAGGTTCTGTGTGAAAGCATGCCCAAACGGCATGCCTTCAAAGTTAGGTGTGTTGTCATCCTAACTTGGCTGTTTTCCCTGTATTTCCTATGGGAAGAATTCAGTTTAGTTCTGGGGGCAGTTCTCACACACCGTCCAGCCAATCGCTACCAAAAGTCATAGCACACCATTCCAGACCGAGCCGGTCGATTTGATGTATAACACGTGTGGCTCGACTCAAAACTGCGGGAGGAGATACGCGTCAAAGTTTCTGAAAGTGCAGTTATAAGTAAATACTAGAAAATTTCACAAGAAATTTTGAGTGGGCCAATGCGCGCTCGCCCACACTCTGCTGCCGGTTCGCCCCCCTATAAATGCTTTTGGAAGACACCGCCATCACTGCCACATCTGCACGACTCCACTGATGACATTTCATGCTGTTACAGTGTTTCTGATTGGTTTTATATAAGGTTTAATAGGCCCTAAGCTTCTCCATTCATTCTGAATGGGGAAATCCTAAAGATGTGGATGCAACTTAAGCAGCCATAAGGACAAGTTGGGCAAAACAGATGAACATGAGGACTCAGTATGATAAAGTCCAACTACTACCGAGTTGTCTAAAGTTGAAATGAATATTCTGTGTAGAGGCATGCCAGAACGATAGGCTTCCAAAGTTGAGTGGGTTTTGTCAGGGATCTGACCGGTTTCCCATTATTTCCTATGAGGAGGGTGATGTCAGCTTAAGCGGCTTTCCTGTAAATATGGTAGGTGGTACAGACATGGTGCCTCAATATGTCAGAGGTCTGATGTTTATCTACATTTTGCATTTTGAATGAAGGTTCTGCGTGGAAGCATGCCCAAACGGCATGCCTTCAAAGTTAGGTGTGTTTTCATTCTGACCTGGCTGTTTTCCCTGTATTTCCTATGGGAAGAATTCAATTTAATTCTGGGGGCGGATCTCACACACCATCATTCCAACCGCTACCAAAAGTCATAGCACACCATTCCAGACCGAGCCGGTCGATTTGATGTATAACATGTGTGGCTGGACTCAAAAATGCGGGAGGAGTTACGCGTCAAAGTTTCTGAAAGTGCAGTTATAAGTAAATACTAGAAAATTTCACAAGAAATTTTGAGTGGGCCAATGCGCGCTCGCCCACACTCTGCTGCCGGTTCGCCCCCCTATAAATGCTTTTGGAAGACACCGCCATCACTGCCACATCTGCACGACTCCACTGATGACATTTCATGGTTTTACAGTGTTTCTGATTGGTTTTACATAAGGTTTAATAGGCCCTAAGTCTCTCCATTCATTCTGAATGGAGGAATCCTAAAGATGTGGATGCAACTTAAGCAGCCATAAGGACAAGTTGGGCAAAACAGATGAAGACGAGGACTCAATATGATAAAGTCCAACTACTACCGAGTTGTCTAAAGTTGAAATGAATATTCTGTGTAGAGGCATGCCAGAACGATAGGCTTCCAAAGTTGACTGGGTTTTGTCAGGGATCTCACCGATTTTCCATTATTTCCTATGAGGAGGGTTAGGTCAGCTTAACCGGCTTGCCTGTAAATATGGTACGTGGTACAGACATGGCGCCTCAATATGTCAGAGGTCTAATCTTTATCTACATTTAACAATTTGAATGAAGGTTCTGTGTGAAAGCATGCCCAAACGGCATGCCTTCAAAGTTAGGTGTGTTTTCATTCTGACCTGGCTGTTTTCCCTGTATTTCCTATGGGAAGAATTCAGTTTAGTTCTGGGGGCGCTTCTCACACACCATCATTCCAATCGCTACCAAAAGTCATAGCACACCATTCCAGACCGAGCCGGTCGATTTGATGTATAACATGTGTGGCTGGACTCAAAACTGTGGGAGGAGTTACGCGTCAAAGTTTCTGAAAGTGCAGTTATAAGTAAATACTAGAAAATTTCACAAGAAATTTTGAGTGGGCCAATGCGCGCTCGCCCACACTCTGCTGCCGGTTCGCCCCCCTATAAATGCTTTTGGAAGACACCGCCATCACTGCCACATGTCAGTAAGTCCACTGATGACATTTCATGGTTTTACAGTGTTTCTGATTGGTTTTACATAAGGTTTAATAGGCCCTAAGCTTCTCCATTCATTCTGAATGAGGAAATCCTAAAGATGTGGATGCAACTTTGGCTGCTATTTTATGGAGTTGGGTAAAAGACATGAACATGAGGACTCAATATGATAAAGTTCAACTCCTTATGAGCAGTTAACAGTTGAAATGAATATTCTGTGTAGAGGCATGCCAGACTGATAGGCTTCCAAAGTTGACTGGGTTTTGTCAGGGATGTGACCGGTTTCCCATTATTTCCTATGAGGAGGGTTAGGTCAGCTTAAGAGGCTTGCCTGTAAATATGGTACATGGTACAGACATGGCGCCTCAATATGTCAGAGGTGTGATGTTTATCTACATTTTACATTTTGAATGAAGGTTCTACGTGAAAGCATGCCCAAACGGCATGCCTTCAAAGTTAGGTGTGTTTTCATCCTAACTTGGCTGTTTTCCCTGTATTTCCTATGGGAAGAATTGAGTTTAGTTCTGGGGGCGGTTTTCACACACCATCATTCCAATCGCTACCAAAAGTCATAGCACACCATTCCAGACCGAGCCGGTCGATTTGATGTATAACACGTGTGGCTCGACTCAAAACTGCGAGAGGAGTTACGCGTCAAAGTTTCTGAAAGTGCAGTTATAAGTAAATACTAGAAAATTTCACAAGAAATTTTGAGTGGGCCAATGCGCGCTCGCCCACACTCTGCTGCCGGTTCGCCCCCCTATAAATGCTTTTGGAAGACACCGCCATCACTGCCACATCTGCACGACTCCACTGATGACATTTCATGGTTTTACAGTGTTTCTGATTGGTTTTACATAAGGTTTAATAGGCCCTAAGTCTCTCCATTCATTCTGAATGGAGGAATCCTAAAGATGTGGATGCAACTTAAGCAGCCATAAGGACAAGTTGGGCAAAACAGATGAAGACGAGGACTCAATATGATAAAGTCCAACTACTACCGAGTTGTCTAAAGTTGAAATGAATATTCTGTGTAGAGGCATGCCAGAACGATAGGCTTCCAAAGTTGACTGGGTTTTGTCAGGGATCTCACCGATTTTCCATTATTTCCTATGAGGAGGGTTAGGTCAGCTTAACCGGCTTGCCTGTAAATATGGTACGTGGTACAGACATGGCGCCTCAATATGTCAGAGGTCTAATCTTTATCTACATTTAACAATTTGAATGAAGGTTCTGTGTGAAAGCATGCCCAAACGGCATGCCTTCAAAGTTAGGTGTGTTTTCATTCTGACCTGGCTGTTTTCCCTGTATTTCCTATGGGAAGAATTCAGTTTAGTTCTGGGGGCGCTTCTCACACACCATCATTCCAATCGCTACCAAAAGTCATAGCACACCATTCCAGACCGAGCCGGTCGATTTGATGTATAACATGTGTGGCTGGACTCAAAACTGTGGGAGGAGTTACGCGTCAAAGTTTCTGAAAGTGCAGTTATAAGTAAATACTAGAAAATTTCACAAGAAATTTTGAGTGGGCCAATGCGCGCTCGCCCACACTCTGCTGCCGGTCCATCCATCCCACTTGCCAAAACCTCATAGCCTCAACGCTGCCACATGTTACTGATGCCACTGATGAAATTTCATGGTTTTACAGTGTTTCTGATTAGTTTTATATAAGGTTTAATAGGCCCTAAGCTTCTCCATTCATTCTGAATGAGGAATCCTAAAGATGTGGATGCAACTTTGGCTGCTCCTTCATAAAGTTGAGTAAAAGACATGAACATGAGGACTCAATATGATAAAGTTCAACTACTTCTGAGTTGTCTAAAGTTGAAATGAATATTCTGTGTAGAGGCATGCCAGACTGATAGGCTTCCAAAGTTGACTGGGTTTTGTCAGGGATGTGACCGGTTTCCCATTATTTCCTATGAGGAGGGTTAGGTCAGCTTAAGAGGCTTGCCTGTAAATATGGTAGGTGGTACAGACATGGCGCCTCAATATGTCAGAGGTGTGATGTTTATCTACATTTTACATTTTGAATGAAGGTTCTACGTGAAAGCATGCCCAAACGGCATGCCTTCAAAGTTAGGTGTGTTTTCATCCTAACTTGGCTGTTTTCCCTGTATTTCCTATGGGAAGAATTGAGTTTAGTTCTGGGGGCGGTTTTCACACACCATCATTCCAATCGCTACCAAAAGTCATAGCACACCATTCCAGACCGAGCCGGTCGATTTGATGTATAACACGTGTGGCTCGACTCAAAACTGCGAGAGGAGTTACGCGTCAAAGTTTCTGAAAGTGCAGTTATAAGTAAATACTAGAAAATTTCACAAGAAATTTTGAGTGGGCCAATGCGCGCTCGCCCACACTCTGCTGCCGGTTCGCCCCCCTATAAATGCTTTTGGAAGACACCGCCATCACTGCCACATCTGCACGACTCCACTGATGACATTTCATGGTTTTACAGTGTTTCTGATTGGTTTTACATAAGGTTTAATAGGCCCTAAGCTTCTCCATTCACTCTGAATGGAGGAATCCTAAAGATGTGGATGCAACTTAAGCAGCCATAAGGACAAGTTGGGCGAAACAGATGAAGACGAGGACTCAATATGATAAAGTCCAACTACTACCGAGTTGTCTAAAGTTGAAATGAATATTCTGTGTAGAGGCATGCCAGACTGATAAGCCTTCAAATTTGACTGGGTTTTGTCAGGGGTCTGACCGATTTCCCATTATTTCCTATGAGGAGGGTTGTGTCAGCTTAGGTGGCTTTCCTGTAAATATGGTAGGTGGTACAGACATGGCGCCTCAATATGTCAGAGGTCTAATGTTTACCTACATTTTACATTTTGAATGAAGGTTCTGCGTGAAAGCATGCCCAAACGGCATGCGTTCAAAGTTTGACAGTGATTTGATGCCTGTGGGGAGGGTCGATCGCAGTTTTTCGGGATTTTTTCGGATACCGTTTGTCCGATCGCCACCAAACCTCAGAGGGTAGTAGTTCCGACCGAGCCGGTCGATTTGATGTATAATTTGTGGGGGTGGCTAGCGCTAGTTAGCTCTATAATGAATTTGGGGCTTTTATTTTGAAAATCAGTGTGTGTCTGTGTAAGTGTGTGTGTGTGCGGGGGTGGGTTGGGGACACTCCCCAATGCATGTTAAAACATGTTTAAGTGTTTTATTTTGAAAATCTGAATGTCAGCCATATCCTGTTATTGTGCAGGGTCTTTTATTTTGAAAATCCCTGTTTGTGTGTCTGTGTGTTGGCAGGTGTGTATAGTGTGTGTCTGCATATTTCTGGGTGGCTTGTGTGTAGTTTGCCAGGCCTAGTAAGGTGTGTAATGATTTGGAGGCTTTTATTTTGAAAATCAGTGTGTGTGTGTGTGTGTGTGTGTCTGTGTGCATGTGTGAGTGTAGTTGTGTATGTTCCTGTATGGTTGTGTATGTATGTGTGTGTCTGCCTGTGTATGGCTCAATGCAGTGTAATTACATTGGGTTGAATGAGCCCAATGCATTGTTAATGGGAGCGGCCATCTTTGGTGATGTCATCAGAGAAGCCTCCAAGTCAGTTGGAGCATCTGTGTAGGTTACCATGGAAACGGCTGCCTCAACCCCCCCAGCCCCCCTTCTGTTGCAGAGGTGTGTGTGTCTGTCTCTGTATGGATCAATACAGTCTAGTTACATTGGGTTGAATGAGCCCAATGCATTGTCAATGGGAGCGGCCATGTTAGGTGATGTCATCAGAGAAGCCTCCAAGTCAGTTAAAGCACCTGTGGAGGTTACCCTGGAAACGGCCCCCTCGGCCCTCCCACCCCCCTCCCTTCTATTGCAGAGGGAGAGAGCACAGACTCTGTAGCTGCTTCTGAGAAAACTCAGAGGCAGCTAGAAAAAGCCTCCCAAACAACTTCTTTTTACTGGACAACGAAAAGTCACAGAGAAAAAATTCTTTCACCGTGAGCGCCAGGCACTTGTCTACTAATGCCATTTTCAAATTCATGTGTTTTGATCGACGTATGTGATTTTTCTGGCAGGTTAGAAATGCCTTGCCCATCAGGATTTTCATCTGAAATCTTGGCCAAGTTTAACATGGGAGCGGATGGGAGGAGGGAGTGGCGCTCCCTTCGCTTGAGGGTCACTTGACCAAAAACCGTGGGTCACATGACAAAAAGGGGCGCACCAGCTTGACCGGGACAAAAATCCCTACGTTTTGATAGCATATTTATGTATGTGGAGCACACAGTGTGGCCACAAATTAAAGTAGTTTACCTTTTTTTTTGTTTTTGGAAAAACTTGAAAATCTAGAGTGCGTGACATCATCCCACTCTAGCGGAGAGAGAGAAAAATGTTCCAAAACCACGTCAAAACGTAAACTGCCAAATCTCCTAAACTAAGCAAAATTCAAGCACACATGTATATAGAAAGGATGTAGGTCTACTTGTGCTGATTCGTTTAAAACGAAAATCATGTCTGTAGGTGACAGTATGCCGGCGCTATGTGGACTCAAAGAGACCCCGGTTTTGGGGTTTTTTGCCTTTTTTTCTCGCTCTCCCCATTCACCGTCTATGTCGTTCGCCCACTGGTTTTTCGCGAATAACGCGAAAACCGTACGTCGGAACGGAAAGAAAAGTCATAGCACACCATTCCCGATATGGCCGGACGTTCTGTGAAAGTTTCAAGCCGCTGGCGCAAAAGCTGTGGGACTAGTTACGCGCCGAAAAATTGTCCGCAAGAAGGAGAATAAAAATAAGAAGAAACGCGAGCAATAGTAATAGTGGAACAATGCCCTAGGGCAGAGCCTATTGTAAAGCCTGCGGCTTTACAATAGGCTCTGCCCTAGGGCATTGGCCCACTAACTAGAAAATTTCACAAGAAATTTTGAGTGGGCCAATGCGCGCTCGCCCACACTCTGCTGCCGGTCCATCCATCCCACTTGCCAAAACCTCATAGCCTCAACGCTGCCACATGTTACTGATGCCACTGATGACATTTCATGGTTTTACAGTGTTTCTTATTGGTTTTATTTAAGGTTTAATAGGCCCTAAGCTTCTCCATTCATTCTGAATGGAGGAATCCTAAAGATGTGGATGCAACTTTGGCTGCTATTTTATGGAGTTGGACAAAACGGATGAAGATGAGGACTCAATATGATAAAGTTCAACTCCTTATGAGCAGTTAACAGTTGAAATGAATATTCTGTGTAGAGGCATGCCAGACTGATAAGCGTTCAAAGTTGACTGGGTTTTGTCAGGGGTCTGACCGATTTCCCATTATTTCCTATGAGGAGGGTTGTGTCAGCTTAGGTGGCTTTCCTGTAAATATGGTAGGTGGTACAGACATGGCGCCTCAATATGTCAGAGGTCTAATGTTTACCTACATTTTACATTTTGAATGAAGGTTCTGTGGGACAGCATGCCCAAACGGCACGCGTTCAAAGTTTGACAGTGATTTGATGCCTGTGGGGAGGGTTGATCGCAGTTTTTCGGGATTTTTTCAGATACCGTTTGTCCGATCGCCACCAAACCTCAGAGGGTAGTAGTCCTGACCGAGCCGGTCGATTTGATGTATAATTTGTAGGGGTGGCTAGCGCTAGTTAGCTCTATAATGAATTTGGGGCTTTTATTTTGAAAATCAGTGTGTGTCTGTGTAAGTGTGTGTGTGTGCGGGGGTGGGTTGGGGACACTCCCCAATGCATGTTAAAACATGTTTAAGTGTTTTATTTTGAAAATCTGAATGTCAGCCATATCCTGTTATTGTGCAGGGTCTTTTATTTTGAAAATCCCTGTTTGTGTGTCTGTGTGTTGGCAGGTGTGTATAGTGTGTGTCTGCATATTTCTGGGTGGCTTGTGTGTAGTTTACCAGGCCTAGTAAGGTGTGTAATGATTTGGAGGCTTTTATTTTGAAAATCAGTGTGTGTGTGTGTGTGTGTGTGTGTGTGTGTGTGTGCATGTGTGAGTGTAGTTGTGTATGTTCCTGTATGGTTGTGTATGTATGTGTGTGTCTGCCTGTGTATGGGTCAATACAGTGTAGTTACATTGGTGTGAATGAGCCCAATGCATTGTTAATGGGAGCGGCCATCTTTGGTGATGTCATCAGAGAAGCCTCCAAGTCAGTTAGAGCACCTGGGTAGGTTACCATGGAAACGGCTGCCTCAACCCCCCCAGCCCCCCTTCTGTTGCAGAGGTGTGTGTGTCTGCCTCTGTATGGATCAATACAGTCTAGTTACATTGGGTTGAATGAGCCCAATGCATTGTCAATGGGAGCGGCCATGTTAGGTGATGTCATCAGAGAAGCCTCCAAGTCAGTTAAAGCACCTGTGGAGGTTACCCTGGAAACGGCCCCCTCGGCCCTCCCACCCCCCTCCCTTCTGTTGCAGAGTGAGAGAGCACAGACTCTGTAGCTGCTTCTGAGAAAACTCAGAGGCAGCTAGAAAAAGCCTCCCAAACAACTTCTTTTTACTGGACAACGAAAAGTCACAGAGGAAAAATTCTTTCACCGTGAGCGCCAGGCACTTGTCTACTAATGCCATTTTCAAATTCATGTGTTTTGATGGACGTATGTGATTTTTCTGGCAGGTTAGAAATGCCTTGCCCATCAGGATTTTCATCTGAAATCTTGGCCAAGTTTAACATGGGAGCGGATGGGAGGAGGGAGTGGCGCTCCCTTCGCTTGAGGGTCACCTGACCAAAAACCGTGGGTCACATGACAAAAAGGGGCGCACCAGCTTGACCGGGACAAAAATCCCTACGTTTTGATAGCATATTTATGTATGTGGAGCACCCGGTGTGGCCACAAATTGAAGTAGTTTACCTTTTTTTTCTGTTTTGGAAAAAACAGGGAAAGTTAGAGTGCGTGACATCATCCCACTCTAGCGGGTTCTCGCTCTCCCCATTCATCGTCTATGTCGTTCGCCCACTGGTTTTTTGCGAATAACGCGAAAACCGTACGTCGGAACGGAAAGAAAAGTCATAGCACACCATTCCCGATATGGCCGGACGTTCTGTGAAAGTTTCAGGTCGCTGGCGCAAAAGCTGTGGGACTAGTTACGCGCCGAAAAATTGTCCGCAAGAAGGAGAATAAAAATAAGAAGAAACGCGAGCAATAGTAATAGTGGAACAATGCCCTAGGGCAGAGCCTATTGTAAAGCCTGCGGCTTTACAATAGGCTCTGCCCTAGGGCATTGGCCCACTAACTAGAAAATTTCACAAGAAATTTTGAGTGGGCCAATGCGCGCTCGCCCACACTCTGCTGCCGGTCCATCCATCCCACTTGCCAAAACCATAGCATTTTGATTCAATAAGATAAAGTCCAACTACCACTAAGTTTTCTAAAGTTGAAATGAATATTCTGTGTAGAGGCATGCCAGACTGATAGACTTCCAAAGTTGACTGGGTTTTGTCAGGAATCTGACCGATTTCCCATTATTTCCTATGAGGAGGGTTAGGTCAGCTTAAGAGGCTTGCCTGTAAATATGGTAGGTGGTACAGACATGGCGCCTCAATATGTCAGAGGTCTAATCTTTATCTACATTTAACATTTTGAATGAAGGTTCTGCGTGAAAGCATGCCCAAACGGCATGCCTTCAAAGTTAGGTGTGTTTTCATTCTGACCTGGCTGTTTTCCCTGTATTTCCTATGGGAAGAATTGAGTTTAGTTCTGGGGGCGGTTCTCAAACAGCGTTAATCCAATCGCTACCAAAAGTCATAGCACACCATTCCAGACCGAGCCGGTCGATTTGATGTATAAAATGTGTAGGTTAACTCAAAACTGCGGGAGGAGTTACGCGTCAAAGTTTCTGAAAGTGCAGTTATAAGTAAATACTAGAAAATTTCACAAGAAATTTTGAGTGGGCCAATGCGCGCTCGCCCACACTCTGCTGCCGGTTCGCCCCCCTATAAATGCTTTTGGAAGACACCGCCATCACTGCCACATGTCAGTAAGTCCACTGATGACATTTCATGGTTTTACAGTGTTTCTGATTGGTTTTATATAAGGTTTAATAGGCCCTAAGCTTCTCCATTCATTCTGAATGGGGAAATCCTAAAGATGTGGATGCAACTTAAGCAGCCATAAGGACAAGTTGGGCAAAACAGATGAAAATGAGGACTCAATATGATAAAGTCCAACTACTTCTGAGTTGTCTAAAGTTGAAATGAATATTCTGTGTAGAGGCATGCCAGACTGATAAGCGTTCAAAGTTGAGTGGGTTTTGTCAGGGATCTGACCGGTTTCCCATTATTTCCTATGAGGAGGGTGATGTCAGCTTAAGCGGCTTTCCTGTAAATATGGTAGGTGGTACAGACATGGCGCCTCAATATGTCAGAGGTCTGATGTTTATCTACATTTTGCATTTTGAATGAAGGTTCTGTGTGAAAGCATGCCCAAACGGCATGCCTTCAAAGTTAGGTGTGTTTTCATTCTGACCTGGCTGTTTTCCCTGTATTTCCTATGGGAAGAATTCAGTTTAGTTCTGGGGCCGGTTCTCACACACCGTCCAGCCAATCGCTACCAAAAGTCATAGCACACCATTCCAGACCGAGCCGGTCGATTTGATGTATAACACGTGTGGCTGCACTGAAAACTGCGAGGCGAGTTACGCGTCAAAGTTTCTGAAAGTGCAGTTATAAGTAAATACTAGAAAATTTCACAAGAAATTTTGAGTGGGCCAATGCGCGCTCGCCCACACTCTGCTGCCGGTCCATCCATCCCACTTGCCAAAACCATAGCATTTTGATTCAATAAGATAAAGTCCAACTACCACTAAGTTTTCTAAAGTTGAAATGAATATTCTGTGTAGAGGCATGCCAGACTGATAGACTTCCAAAGTTGACTGGGTTTTGTCAGGAATCTGACCGATTTCCCATTATTTCCTATGAGGAGGGTTAGGTCAGCTTAAGAGGCTTGCCTGTAAATATGGTAGGTGGTACAGACATGGCGCCTCAATATGTCAGAGGTCTAATCTTTATCTACATTTAACATTTTGAATGAAGGTTCTGCGTGAAAGCATGCCCAAACGGCATGCGTTCAAAGTTTGACAGTGATTTGATGCCTGTGGGGAGGGTTGATCGCAGTTTTTCGGGATTTTTTCGGATACCGTTTGTCCGATCGCCACCAAACCTCAGAGGGTAGTAGTCCCGACCGAGCCGGTCGATTTGATGTATAATTTGTAGGGGTGGCTAGCGCTAGTTAGCTGTGTAATGAATTTGGGGCTTTTATTTTGAAAATCAGTGTGTGTCTGTGTAAGTGTGTGTGGGTGCGGGGGTGGGTTGGGGACACTCCCTAATGCATGTTAAAACATTTTTAACTGTTATATTTTGAAAATCTCAATGTCAGCCATATCCTGTTATTGTGCAGGGTCTTTTATTTTGAAAATCCCTGTTTGTGTGTCTGTGTGTTGGCAGGTGTGTATAGTGTGTGTCTGCATATTTCTGGGTGGCTTGTGTGTAGTTTGCCGGGCCTAGTAAGGTCTGTAATGATTTGGAGGCTTTTATTTTGAAAATCAGTGTGTGTGTGTGTCTGTGTGTGTGTGTGTGTGTGTGTCTGTGTGCATGTGTGAGTGTAGTTGTGTATGTTCCTGTATGGTTGTGTATGTATGTGTGTGTCTGCCTGTGTATGGATCAATACAGTGTAATTACATTGGTTTGAATGAGCCCAATGCATTGTTAATGGGAGCGGCCATCTTTGGTGATGTCATCAGAGAAGCCTCCAAGTCGGTTAGAGCATCTGTGTAGGTTACCATGGAAACGGCTGCCTCAACCCCCCCAGCCCCCCTTCTGTTGCAGAGGTGTGTGTGTCTGTCTCTGTATGGATCAATACAGTCTAGTTACATTGGGTTGAATGAGCCCAATGCATTGTCAATGGGAGCGGCCATGTTAGGTGATGTCATCAGAGAAGCCTCCAAGTCAGTTAAAGCACCTGTGGAGGTTACCCTGGAAACGGCCCCCTCGGCCCTCCCACCCCCCTCCCTTCTATTGCAGAGTGAGAGAGCACAGACTCTGTAGCTGCTTCTGAGAAAACTCAGAGGCAGCTAGAAAAAGCCTCCCAAACAACTTCTTTTTACTGGACAACGAAAAGTCACAGAGGAAAAATTCTTTCACCGTGAGCGCCAGGCACTTGTCTACTAATGCCATTTTCAAATTCATGTGTTTTGATCGACGTATGTGATTTTTCTGGCAGGTTAGAAATGCCTTGCCCATCAGGATTTTCATCTGAAATCTTGGCCAAGTTTAACATGGGAGCGGATGGGAGGAGGGAGTGGCGCTCCCTTCGCTTGAGGGTCACTTGACCAAAAACCGTGGGTCACATGACAAAAAGGGGCGCACCAGCTTGTCCGGGACAAAAATCCCTACGTTTTGATAGCATATTTATGTATGTGGAGCACCCGGTGTGGCCACAAATTGAAGTAGTTTACCTTTTTTTTCTGTTTTGGAAAAAACAGGGAAAGTTAGAGTGCGTGACATCATCCCACTCTAGCGGAGAGAGAGAAAAATGTTCCAAACCCACGTCAAAACGTAAACTGCCAAATCTCCTAAACTAAGCAAAATTCAAGCACACATGTATATAGAAAAGACGTAGGTCTACTTGTGCTGATTCCTCTAAACCGAAAATCATGTCTGTAGGTGACAGTATGCCGGCGCTATGTGGACTCAAAGAGACCCCGGTTTTGGGGTTTTTTGCCTTTTTTTCTCGCTCTCCCCATTCACCGTCTATGTCGTTCGCCCACTGGTTTTTTGCGAATAACGCGAAAACCGTACGTCGGAACGGAAAGAAAAGTCATAGCACACCATTCCCGATATGGCCGGACGTTCTGTGAAAGTTTCAAGTCGCTGGCGCAAAAGCTGTGGGACTAGTTACGCGCCGAAAAGTGTCCGCAAGAAGGAGAATAAGAAGAATAAGTATTTACAATAGTAATAGTGGAACAATGCCCTAGGGCAGAGCCTATTGTAAAGCCTGCGGCTTTACAATAGGCTCTGCCCTAGGGCATTGGCCCACTAACTAGAAAATTTCACAAGAAATTTTGAGTGGGCCAATGCGCGCTCGCCCACACTCTGCTGCCGGTTCGCCCCCCTATAAATGCTTTTGGAAGACACCGCCATCACTGCCACATGTCAGTAAGTCCACTGATGACATTTCATGCTGTTACAGTGTTTCTGATTGGTTTTACATAAGGTTTAATAGGCCCTAAGCTTCTCCATTCATTCTGAATGGGGAAATCCTAAAGATGTGGATGCAACTTTGGCTGCTATTTTATGGAGTTGGGCAAAACAGATGAAGATGAGGACTCAATATGATAAAGTTCAACTCCTTATGAGCAGTTAACAGTTGAAATGAATATTCTGTGTAGAGGCATGCCAGACTGATAAGCGTTCAAAGTTGACTGGGTTTTGTCAGGGGTCTGACCGATTTTCCATTATTTCCTATGAGGAGGGTTAGGTCAGCTTAACCGGCTTGCCTGTAAATATGGTAGGTGGTACAGACATGGCGCCTCAATATGTCAGAGGTCTGATGTTTATCTACATTTAACATTTTCAATGAAGGTTCTGTGTGGAAGCATGCCCAAACGGCATGCCTTCAAAGTTAGGTGTGTTTTCATCCTAACTTGGCTGTTTTCCCTGTATTTCCTATGGGAAGAATTCAGTTTAGTTCTGAGGGCGGTTGTCACACACCATCATTCCAATCGCTACCAAAAGTCATAGCACACCATTCCAGACCGAGCTGGTCGATTTGATATATAACACGTGTAGGTTAACTCAAAACTGCGAGAGGAGTTGCGCGTCAAAGTTTCTGAAAGTGCAGTTATAAGTAAATACTAGAAAATTTCACAAGAAATTTTGAGTGGGCCAATGCGCGCTCGCCCACACTCTGCTGCCGGTTCGCCCCCCTATAAATGCTTTTGGAAGACACCGCCATCACTGCCACATGTCAGTAAGTCCACTGATTCCACTTTTCCATTATTTCCTATGAGGAGGGTTAGGTCAGCTTAAGTGGCTTGCCTGTAAATATGGTAGGTGGTACAGGTAGAGGTGGTACAGGTGGTAGAGGCATGCCAGACTGACAGGCTTCCAAAGTTGACTGGGTTTTGTCAGGGTTGTCAGTGATTTTCCATTATATCCTATGAGGAGGGTTAGGTCAGCTTAAGCTGCTTGTCTGTGAAAAAGGTAAGTGGCACGGACATGAGGACTCAATATGAATCCTCAATACTCAATATGTCAGAGGTCTAATGTTTGTGTTTTACTTTCTCTCACCAGATGGAATTCTGCTGTCTTCCCTGCAGTCATGTGACCTCCCTGTCTTTGGATTTTCTGCCTGGTCCACAGTGTCCCTCATCCTTTTCATCCACTGTTTAAAGAAAGACATAAAAAGCTGTCAGATGTAGATTCAGATTTGAAACTGAGTGTCCACAATAACAAAGCAGTCATAATATCCACAGCAGTGTGCATGTAAGAAAATGTCTGTTTGAACATGGACTGTAACTGGATTTACGTCTTATTGTAATAAAGATTCTGCATCAAGGTATGCCAGACTGCCTTTATTTTCACTAAAGCATTGTTTCCTATGAGGGTTATTGTTTAGAATTAAACTGTGTGTGTGTGTGTACCTGTGACCTCTGACTGTGCTGGCTGAGCCTCCTGTCTGCTTCTGTGTGCTGCTGCCAAAGAATCCTTCCCAGGGGGACCACCATCTTGCCATGAATCCACTGATGCTGCTTCATGATCTTCCCATGTCTCAGACAGGATTTGCAGGGAACACCAACTGGAGATCTTCTGGGCATCTTCAGCACTGTGTCCCCTCAACAGGCTTCAGTACATTTTTTCATCATTTTGAGGAACTCACCACTTAGACTGACTAAACACAATATTAAAAACCTATGGATAGCTGCTGTGATGTTCAAACCACACACAACATGTCCATCTGTCATGTGTCACCAGGCTTAAGTTGAATGGACATTCCCCTTTAAAGTTAATGGAGTACTGGATGATCACTGTGGGATAAAGTCTTAGAAAGTGTATAAAAGGCCACACACGTATTAACAAACCTATTAAAGGCTACTGTGTTTATGCTAATGTATGACATATGCTTCCAAACACACAAGATGTAACCTGCACCTGATAAATGTCCATTTTTCATGTGTCACCATAATTTGAATGGAGATTCTTTAAACTTCTTAGAATACTGGATGATCAGTGAGAGATAAGGTTTCTGACCAACATCTTACCAAATATATAACTTGATGTTTTAAACCACAACATGTTATGATTACTGGAGACTAAACATTTCCCTGAAACACACACAGACACGTTCAAAGGTCTAAATCAATTTTATTTCTACACTAAATAGAACTATGATTACAATTGAACTTTAAACATGAGGTCAGTGCTCTTCAGGTTTTTCTAGAAAGACACAAAAAGACAAATCATCAACCACAATATTATAGCATTGCTCACTTGAACATTTGTCAGAACTGCCATGACAGTCTGCAAACTTACTGGCTGTTTGTGAGCAACAGCTGCTGATGAGGTCTCCAAGGCCTGGATCATCTTCGTGGACTCCTCGTGTCCTATAAATAAGTATGTCAACATGAAAATAAATGTTACTGTGTGTATGGGACATTTTGAGCATGAAACAACCTCCTGTAACATTTACAACACGTACCTGGACCAAAGAGGAAGTCCAGCTGGTATTCCTGCTCCACAGTGTAGCTGCCTGGGTCCCTGGAATCCTTTGGTCTGCTTCCTGTCCAGCAAAGACAAAACAAACAATTGCATCAGTGCACAGTTCTTTATGAGTGATCTCTTGAATATGTTTGAATGTAAAATACTTATCTTTGTGTTGGTGGTGCTGCCTGGGTCCCTGGAATCCGTTGGTCAGCTTCCTGTCCAGCAAAGACAAAAACAATTGCATCAGTGCACAGTTCTTTATGAGTGATCTGATGAATATGTTTGAATGTAAAATACTTATCTTTGTGTTGGTGGTGCTGCCTGGGTCCCTGGAATCCTTTGGTCAGCTTCCTGTCCAGCAAAGACAAAACAAACAATTGCATCAGTGCACAGTTCTTTATGAGCAGTCTGGTCAATATGTTTGAATGTAAAATACTTATCTTTGTGTTGGTGGTGCGGCCTGAGTCCCTGGAATCCTTCGGTCAGCTTCATATTCAGCAAAGACAAAAACAAAGACAATTGCATCAGTGCACAGTTCAATGTAAGTGATCTGATGAATAATTTTTAATATAAATAAAATACTTATCTTTATGTTTTTTTTTTTTTCCCTTGAACAAACTGTGATGATCCATCTGAGAAGCCTCCTCTTGGACTGAATAAAACTAAAACTGAATCAAAACTGGAATGAAGTTAACAGGTACAAGGAACGTCATTGTCTGATAACACACAAACATAAAATATCTTCACATTTACCTCACTTTCTTCCCTCATTGTTTCCTTCTCCCCGGAACTGCAGCAACACCCAGAAACCTAAAACATCTGGAACATTCTGAAAACTGGGTTAGTGCTGCACATAAAATACATAAGAACACATTTTAACATATGGAACACAGCAATGAACAAAAACAATTAGCCCCAGACCTGAACACAGCAGGTGTCGACGGGAGAAAAGCCTGATCTGTCGGACCTCATTCAACCGGTCGTGCCCCGTTTATGCAGGCTCCAACCAGCTGTCTAAGGCCAGACCGGGGTTCTCCCGCTCTACCTCGGTGTTTTCTGTGTCCACCTACAACGTTTTGAACATTCTAAAACCTGGTCATGAGGCTACTACATAATAACAAATACAGTAAATAAACAGAGCGCAGCCCCAGACCTAAAAAAGAAGTGCAGACTGACGGCAAAACGGGTGTCTGCAGGAGAATAGCCAGATCTGTCGGACCTCATCCAACCGGTTGTGCCCCGTTTATGCAGACTCCAACCGGTGTCAAAGGCCAGACCGGAGTTCCCCTGTTCTACCTCGGCGTTTTGAACGTCCACTTGTTGGAGACCGTTTGAAAAAAAGGAACCAGAAACGGTTGCACTGATTGATGGCAAAACGGGCGTCTGCAGGAGAATAGCCAGATCTGTCGGACCTCATCCAACCGGTTGTGCCCCGTTGATGCAGACTCCAACCAGTGTCAAAGGCCAGACCGGAGTTCCCCCGTTCTTCCTCGGCGTTTTGTATGTCCACTTGATTGACGTTATTTCAATTATTAACTGAAAACGGTAGCGCTACTTGACGGCAAAACGGGCGTCTGCAGGAGAATGGCCAGATCTGTCGGACCTCATCCAACCGGTTGTGCCCCGTTGATGCAGACTCCAACCAGCTGTCAAAGGCCAGACCGGAGTTCCCCCGTTCTTCCTCGGCGTTTTGAACGTCCACCTGTTGGAGGTTGTTTGAAGATTAACAGCAAACGGTAGCGCTGACTGACGGCAAAACGGGCGTCTGCAGGAGAATGGCCAGATCTGTCGGACCTCATCCAACCGGTCGTGCCCCGTTGATGCAGGCTCCAACCAGCTGTCTAAGGCCAGACCGGAGTTCCCCCGTTCTTCCTCGGCGTTTTGAACGTCACTTGTTGGGGATTGTTCGAAAAACGAACCAGAAACGGTTGCACTGATTGATGGCAAAACGGGCGTCTGCAGGAGAATGGCCAGATCTGTCGGACCTCATCCAACCGGTTGTGCCCCGTTGATGCAGACTCCAACCAGTGTCAAAGGCCAGACCGGAGTTCCCCTGTTCTTCCTCGGCGTTTTGAATGTCCACCTGTTGAGATTATTTGTAAAAAGGACACTGAAGCGCTGACTGACGGCAAAACGGGCGTCTGCAGGAGAATGGCCAGATCTGTCGGACCTCATCCAACTGGTTGTGCCCCGTTGATGCAGGCTCCAACCAGCTGTCTAAGGCCAGACCGGAGTTCCCCCGTTCTTCCTCGGCGTTTTGAACGTCCACCTGTTGGAGGTTGTTTGAAGATAAACTGCAAACGATAGCGCTGATTGACGGCAAAACGGGCGTCTGCAGGAGAATGGCCAGATCTGTCGGACCTCATCCAACCGGTTGTGCCCCGTTGATGCAGACTCCAACCGGTGTCAAAGGCCAGACCGGAGTTCCCCCGTTCTTCCTCGGCGTTTTGAACGTCCACTTCTTGGGGATCGCTTGAAAATGACCCGAAAACTGAAGCGCTGACTGGCGGCAAAACGGGCGTCTGCAGGAGAAAAGCCAGATCTGTCGGACCTCATCCAACCGGTCGTGCCCCGTTGATGCAGACTCCAACCGGTGTCAAAGGCCAGACCGGAGTTCCCCCGTTCTTCCTCGGCGTTTTGAACGTCCACCTGTTGGAGATGCCTTGAAAACGAACTGAAAACCGAAGCGCTGACTGACGGCAAAACGGGCGTCTGCAGGA
This sequence comes from Parambassis ranga, assembly GCF_900634625.1. Classification (NCBI taxonomy): domain Eukaryota; kingdom Metazoa; phylum Chordata; class Actinopteri; family Ambassidae; genus Parambassis; species Parambassis ranga. Next base: position 63,033 of record NW_021144697.1, read on the forward strand.
GAATGGCCAGATCTGTCGGACCTCATCCAACCGGTCGTGCCCCGTTTATGCAGACTCCAACCAGTGTCAAAGGCCAGACCGGAGTTCACCTGCTCTTCCTCGGCGTTTTGAACGTCCACCTGTTAGAGATGCCTTGAAAATGAGCTGAAAACTTAAGCGCAGACTGACGGCAAAACGGGTGTCTGCAGGAGAATGGCCAGATCTGTCGGACCTCATCCAACCGGTTGTGCCCCGTTGATGCAGACTCCAACCGGTGTCAAAGGCCAGACCGGAGTTCCCCTGTTCTTCCTCGGCGTTTTGAACGTCCACTTCCTGGGGATGGCTTGGAAATGACCCGAAAACTGAAGCGCTGACTGACGGCAAAACGGGCGTCTGCAGGAGAACGGCCAGATCTGTAGGACCTCATCCAACCGGTTGTGCCCCGTTGATGCAGACTCCAACCGGTGTCCGAGGCCAGACCGGAGTTCCCCCGCTCTTCCTCGGCGTTTTGAACGTCCACCTGTTGGAGGTTGTTTGAAGATAAACCGCAAACGGTAGCGCTTATTGACGGCAAAACGGGCGTCTGCAGGAGAACGGCCAGATCTGTCGGACCTCATCCAACCGGTCGTGCCCCGTTGATGCAGACTCCAACCAGCGTCCGAGGCCAGACCGGAGTTCACCTGCTCTACCTCGGCGTTTTGAACGTCCAGTTTTTTGTTTAGAAAATGAAACGAGCTTCAGCCAAGTCTGCCACGTTTACCTTAGTACACAGTACACTGGACTGTGGTAACTATGGTAGCTTTGCAGCACACCAGATTGAAGGCAGACTTGTGGCTGGGAAATATAAATGTGGTCCAGTAACGTGCGCTTGTCGGTAGTCGCAGCCGTTATGAGCTGAGTGTAGCCTTTGGACCTAAACAGCTCCTGGATGACTTTCTTGCCCTCACTAAGAAGGTCTTCGTTGAAGTCCCCACACACGACGACGGTCTCATGGCCCGTGGCGTCTAAGGAGTCGAGCAGTCTCCGCATGTTTGGAAGAAATTTCTCCAAAGCGTAACTCGGTGGTCTGTAAACAGCTGCGATCAACGCAACGAGCGGCTGTTCGACCTTGACGAGTACAAATTCCAGGTCAGCGACGTTCTGCACAAAGTGCCTGACCTCGGCTTGAAGACCGCTTCGACAGTACACCGCAACTCCACCTCCGTCTTTTTCCGCCATGTCGGAATAAGTCGCGTACGACGCGTGCCTGTGTCGCCAGAACACGTCATAGCCGTCTAACTGGAAGCGTGGAGGAACCGAGGAGCCCGACAAATGCGTTTCCGTAACGCACAAGATGTCGGCAAGTCTGAGTTCATGATGGCATTTCATGTCCTCCATGTGTGTCGGTAAACCTTGCGCGTTGTGGTGGATAACGGTCAGTGTCTCGGGGGCTCTGTCTGCTGACATCGCGTAACGTAGCAGCGGTGTTGTGTCGGCGAACGACGCGTGCCTCATGGTTTTGAGCGCGGCCGTGATTTTCGGGTCGGCGTATATTTTCTTCTCGTCAAAGTCAACGACGTGGAGACCTTGAAGCGAGGTGGTTCGGCTGAGCGCAACGTACGCCATTCCTGGCTCGAAAATACGCTTCAAACTTACCACTGCCGACTGCATGGTCATGCCTTGCACTTTGTGACAAGTGCAGGCAAAGGCCAGCTTGATGGGGAACTGCCTGCGGACCACCCCTTTCCTGAGGATTTCCTCATTCTGATCCACGTAGACGAGGTTGTCCGATCGGCCCTGAATCTTGCGACGGAACTTCTGTCCAGCTGTCGGGTTGTCCAGTTTGAGGCCAAGGAGCCTGATCTGCGTCGGTCCCGGTCGGGTGCTCTCGACGATGTTTGCGATGGTCCCAAACGTCCCGTTGACAAGCCCGTCCTCCACATCCAGGTTTCTGATGACCATGACGCGTGCTCCGAGAGCAACCTGCAACACGTCGGGTAGATCTCTCTTCTTCCCTTTCTGTTCTTTAGTGCAGAAGGTCATCTCACCTGTACGAAGGTCCTTTCTGTAGTCCTCTGCGTGAATGGTTACGACGTCAGACACCAGGGAAGCTACCGCTTGAGCGTTGTACTCGTCGACCTCCTTGTTTGTAGCGTAAATGTGCAGGGCTTCGGCTGGACAGTCTTTGATGTCACGGCAGGCCTTCGCGAGCAAGGCTTTGTCGTCGTCTCTCAGGGAGTCCGTCTTTTCCCTCACTCTTATGCGATTTAAGAGCTCGGCGAAGGGGCGATCGTCCTTCTGGCGCATGATTTCAGTGAGCTCGATCATTTGAAAGTAATCTTTCCACAGATCGAGCTCGCCTTCCTCATAAACGCACAGCGGCTTGGCTCTACCAGCGGGCGGTAGCTGGTAAAAGTCGCCGACGGCAAGGATGGACAGTCCTCCGAATGGCTTCTTGTTTCCCTTGATCTGCTGAAACCGCCAGTGGATGTAGGAAAACAACTCCTTTGAAACCATGGATATCTCGTCGATGATGAGGATCTCCGCGTAGGACAAAGCCGCTCGCATTTCGTCCAGAGCGTTACCGAGTCCTTGGTAAGGGGGCCGCAAATTTCTTGGCAGTTTAAGAAGGCAGTGCAGCGTTTTCCCAGAAATGTTGAACGCTGCAGTGCCAGTGAACGCGGAAAGAAGAACCGCGGGCTGGGACATGTCTGCCTGGTCACGAAACCTGGGGAGCTGTCGCAAAACTGTGGTCGCCTCTTCGTAAATGCATTTGATGACGTGCGACTTGCCACAGCCAGCTCCTCCAGAGACAAAGTAAAAGAATTGCTCAGGATTCTGTCCCCACAAACGCCTGAAGCACCATTGACGGACAGCGTAGAAAATGCAAGCCTGCGTTTCGTTTAGGCTACGGTACATTTTCCTCACAAAGTCAGGGCTTAACTTTGGCGCTGCCACCGTCGGAAGGAGGACGCTGACGTCGAAAACTTGGAAGTCAGGAATGTCATCGTGCTCCCCAGCATCGATGGGCTCCCTTTCGTCGAGACATTCCAAGCGATCTACCTCAACCTCGGGCGCGAAGCAGTTCCACGCGTTGAGAGCGGGGCCTTCCCTCCGGACGCGCTCCAGCGCTTCGTCGATCTGCTCGCTGTGACGCTCAAACAATTTCTTGTTTCGATCGACGACCGCGCGAACTTCGTAGCCCCACTTACGACCGCTTTTGTAGAACTGCTCGTAGGTCGGGCATTCTTCTGTCTTCAGGTCCTCGTCGGTCCGGTAGGGGAAATAGAGCTTTACCAACCGGCCGTAAAACTTTTCCGGTTGCTTCTTCTCCGAGAACCGCGCGTACCTAACGACAGCGGGTTTGCCCCTCGTCCTCTTCTGGATGAACCCTTTGTCGTTTAAGAGCGCGATAACGTTCTTCCCTTCCGTCTGGAGACCGTACACGACCCTGTACTCGGACGCAAATCGGGCAAAGCACAGTCCCTCAAATTCGCGCGTTTCGGGTCGGTTGACGTATTTCTCGGGCAGCCCTGACATCCAAACGTCTTCTTCGTCTGGGTTCATGTTCTGCAGTCTGCTCATCGGGAGACTCATCTTCATGCCTTCGTCGTCCGTCTGGAGGAACAGCACGTCACGCGAACACTTCTTGAGGGGCAGGCTGCAGGTCCTTGCCACGGCCTCTTGCGCGCTGACCTCCCTGTGCTTGACGTACGCTTGCATGATCTGCTTCATCTCGTCCTTGGCGTTGACGTCAGTCTTCTTGACTTCGCGAATGACGCCGTCCAGCAACTCCGTCATCTCGTGCTCCGGCTTGGACACGTAGGACATCATGTACATGATGCAGCTGTAGTCGTCCATTACGTACTGGATGTCCATGTTCGCGTTCCATGCTCGGAGCAAGTCTGCGTTGTAGTTGTTGACCCAGCAGTCGTTGGGATGACGCTTCAACAAAATCTGGTGTCCGCCGCTCAGGTCGAAGACGCTGCGCAGATACTGTTGGTAAGTCAACTTACAACGTCGGAGTAGGTCAGCCAAGTCTTTGAATGATGCGTTGGCATCATTGAGCAAAAGTCGGACTGGCTCGAGCTTTGCTTGAGCGTCGCGTTGTTTGCTCCCGAGGGTTTTCTCGATCCGTTTCGGTTTCGCGTGGCCGATGATCAAGTGTTTCCTCTTCTCTTTCTCTTTCTTCTTCTCCTTCTCCTGCTCGTCCTCGGGGTCGCCGTCCGAGCTTGGGAAGGTGATCATGGTGATGTCCACGGGCAACTTGGGAAATCCAAACCTGCAGGAGACGTTGCCTTTCCTGCAGGATTTCGAATGTTTCCTGCTGTGGACTTGAACCTCAGACACAATTTTGTGGAGCTCAGGGTCTGCCTCCGGATCGGGCATCCGGCACGTCACATATTTGTCTATAAATGCGTAGATGCGGTCTTCGATGTCCACACCTAATTTGGGCGCATTTTTGATCCAAACCAGCATGTGTATGTGCGGGCTGCCTCTGGCTTGGAATTCGACGCGGTAGAAGAAATCCTCTACTTCCCCGATGGGCTGCGCGGGCGACAAGATCAAATGACTCATCAGCGCGTCGACACGTTGTTCAAACATGCGCATGACGGTGACTGGATTGCTCCGGAGAACGTCGCACTTTGCATTCCAGTCAAGCGCGGAAAAGTCCACCTCTTCGCCTTGTTGCGCTTTGATGGCCTCGACGACCTCAGGCCACCTCATTTCAGCAGCAGAGAAAGTCAAGAAAAAGGTTGGCTTTCCCAGCTGCCTCACCATCGCGTGGAGGTCTTTCAGCGCTGCATCCCAATAGGCCGGCGTGCCTCTAAGAGGTTTCATAAAACGCACCGCCTCTCTATTAGTTATCAGCTGCTCTAGCTCGTCCTTATCTTGCAGCATTTTGTTGCAGACTGCGCGGCCATCTTTGGTTACCGGTTTACTTTTTCGCATTTGAATCGACATGCTCTCGGTAGCCATGTGCGTTTCAATGACGAACTGAGCGAAGAACAAATAGCTCTGATCCACGGCAAAACGGGTGTCGACGGAGAAAAGCCTAACATTGAAATACATGCTAGGTGAAACCCTGACCTGTCGGACCTCATCCAAAGTGTTGTGCCCCGTTGGGAACTGCACAGGAAAGGCCATAGCTTCAAGCTTCGGAATGGCGAAGAAACCAACGGGCCGGTTTCCTTGGGCAGGGGCGACGCTAAATATTCCGTGGCCGTATGACAAAATGTCCTGTGCGATGTCTGCAGGCTGCATGCAGGTATCTAAGGCCAGACCAGGGTTCTCCTGTCCTTCCTCGGCGTTTTCCGCGTCCGCTTCTTCCGGTTCACTTGCGACGTTTGATGGCCCAGCCTGCTCAGCTGCTTCGGCGTTCTGTTCGTTTTCAAATGCGTCGTCATCGAAGACGCTGTCAAAATTAGCATCCTCGAGGATGAATACGTCGCTGTATTCGGAGTGCATCTCTTTTAGTTTTGAAAGCGCCGCAAGAACGTTGGTCATGTTTACTGTGTAGAAGTGCTGATGTCCTTTAAACGTTAGGCGACGTTTTAGCTTGACCTGAAGCAACTGGGCTTCGTGACTCGGCCTCGGTAGTGAATTTACTGTTGTCTCTACCTCTGACGGTACGCAGACAACCGCGCCATGTACTGCTCTCTGCTGTCCTTTGGGAAGCGTGACTATTTTTGCGAAAGGCAAGACTTTTGCAATCAATTGCCTTTCGAGTACATTTAAAGCGCGCAGTTCGGGGGGGATGGGGGCTACATCTAAACGATTTGCCACTGCGACGGATGGCATGTTTCCTCGGTAGAGGTGCCGGTCACAAGTATGGCAGATCCACTCCAGCATTCTGTGTTGGGGAGTGTTACAAGGGGCCGAACAGTCACCGCCACATACATGAACATATGTTCCAGTCAAGCAAGCCTCTACCACGCGAAGGTTTTTAACGTATTTTGATCTGTTACATGGCTTGACTTGATTTGGAAACAGAGTTCTGTGGCACACGGTACAAACGTGCGTGGGTCCATTCCGAATGGCTTCCCGGAACGCAGAAATCGCAGCTTGCATGACTGTGTTGACCACAACCTGGCGCGGGACTTCAGGTTGGGGAGTTTGCTGTCGGCGGATTGTGGCCTGCTTATATTTTGTTGTTATTCGCAATGCGCACCGAATTTTGTGATATATATGGACAGCAGGAGTTGAGGCCAATGTGCTTTTTTTGTGTCGGGTGCACTGGTGTATGTGACGTGACCTAAACTGTTTATCAGTGTGATACCTTGTGTGCAAAGTTTGTTTTTTCTTTTCCCTGTAGGTTTGGTCATGTGCGTACTTAGCTGACATATATATTTTTTTGTTCTGTCTTACAGTAGCTTGTTTGTATTTCTGTGCCACATCTCTTTTCTGTCTGCTCTGAAAAGCAGCATCAGTATTGTATCGCCTGACGATGTACTCCTTCTTTTTCTGTTGTACACAGACATCAGTGTTGTATTTTTTTACTTTGTGTGCTCTTACATAGTTTTGAACATTAGGATCTCGATAATAGTGTTTTACTGATGCCTGCTTTTGTTTACGGTACGTGTCGTCCTGGGAATACTTTGTTTTGACAGCCAGAGCTTTTTTCATTCGAAATTCAAAGCAGCTAGCATATCGCCGTTTATCATGTTCCGTCTTATACTTTCTTCTTAGTTGTTTTGGAGTTACACCGCTTTCCCATTCATGGACCTTGCGCATCGTTTTTCTGCGTCGCTCTTTGTTTACTTTGGACGCGCTTTTTGATGAGTGTGTGGTTTTACTGGTCAAATTCTTGAGTAGTCCTTCACCAGTGCAGCTGTGTGATTTGGGGGGATCTAAACGTATTTGTGCCGTCTTCTCACAGATCTGAGCAACTGTTTGTACGTCTGATTGTGTAGCTGTTTGGGTGCTGCTGATTGCTGGCTTCTCTGTGTTAATAACTACTGGTTTAGGACTCTCCTTGGACGATGGTGCAGTTGCAGATCTTTTGGGTTGAGTTGCCACGTTGACATTGTCAAAAGAAACGGGCACGAACTCGTAGCCAGCATAAGCACCACGACCTTCAAATAGTTTGTGCAAGTGTTCGATCAAGTCGGTCAGGTGCGCAAAAGTCAACATAACAGCAGTTCCTCCTGGTTGGGGAAAGCCTGCTGCACTTCTGGAGTGTGGATCGAACACTCCATAGCGTCCTGATCGGTCACGAAATACCGCAACAAACTCGGGGGACACGACGAGCAATGCCTGGCTGACATCTTGCGACAGACACTGAAGACGCGCGGCAAGTGGCAAATACCAATTCTGCCTTCGAGTGCTGTCGGGGTCTCCTTTCAGGTTTCCCAACCTGATCTCAGCCATGCGGACGTTGTACAAATCGGTGTCCGTCTGCACCTGCTGGGGCAACTCCTCTACGGCGAGGTGATCGCTCCGAAACTTACCATCTCTTAAAAGGTTTGTCTTAACCTCAACATAGACAGAGTCACCGCGCGCAAGGACTCTGTCAAGATCTGACGTGTTGAAGCACAAACCTTCATGCTGGTAGGCCAGGAACAGTAGAGCGTTACAGGCACACTGATGGTTTCGTGAAAACGAACTGAACCTGTAATCGCCCTGACTGTGCGTCGCTCTGACAGAACAAACGCGTTTACCTGGGCCTTTAGCTGTCCGTGGTGGTGTGTGTGAATCCTGTGTGTGAGGAGTAACTGTCATTACTACTACTGTATGTAACAGGTTGATTCAAAAACAGAACATTAAACCTAATTTGAAGCCCAACTAACAGCAGAGAATGTGTACATACAAAAATAGTATTTGTAGCCCTACTTTACCTGAAGCTGTAACAATAACAGAAGATCTACATACCTGATGAGATGAATGGGAAGCCTTCACATTCTGCAGCCAGAAGGTTCTCGACTGTGGAGGCGTCTGCACTTTGGGAACCTGGTGAAACAAAGTTTATTTTGTTTTATTTGTAGTTTTTGTTGAACTATTTCTTTGAAATCATGCCAACTACAGTCAATGTTTCATGTCTTTAATAAATAAGTGCACATATTTGTTATTTTAGCTTTGTGATACATGCAACCCAATACAGTATAACACAAGAAATAGTGTGTACAAAGTTAAGCACAGTTAAAACAGCCTACCTTGTAAGCTGGAGAATGTGATGGCGATGCCCAAAACGGTTTGGTAGGTGGAGGTGTTTCAGGCATCCGGGTTCCCATCTGATAGCAAATAAGAAACATGTAAGTAGGCCTGTCACGATAAACAATAGCAACAATACCAAATAAGACACATTTAACTTTAACTCCTGTTGTGCATATTATGTACATGTAAATAACCAAAACCATGACTGAATGTCTGTCAAGATAGAAACAATGCAAGCTAAATAAACTATGCAATTAAGAAGTGTGGAGTACATTTTCTATCATTTACTTCAGTCAGTGAATGAGGAAAAAAATGTACTTAGATATATTAAACTGAGAAGAATTTTCTGACTTTACTAAGTGGAAGATGCAAAATACATACATCTGCAGTTGGAGAATGGGAGCAGGAGGGTGCAGCATCCACTCTCTGCAACTGTGTTGGTGTCGGGGCCATCTGAGAACAGAGCATTTCTACTTTATGACTACTGAAAGACCACCTGATAAAAAACTTTTGACAAAAAAACATAATCAAAGCAAAAGCTACCATAAAAGTTGTCTGCAACATTACAGCAGAAGAAGCATTAATCACTTCTTGACTTTAAACAGGGACACCGACATAAGAACATTTACCTGTGCAGCAGGAGACTCACTGGCTGCGACCTCTGGTGGTCCAGGATCTGCCAGGTCCAGCCGTCTCCAGCGCACCTTTTGGGCCTGGGACCTCTTCCCCTTCCGTGGCATTGTCCAGTAAAAAAAATGTGCCTACCTAGACAAAAGTTAGTGAGTGTGTGTGTGTGTGTGTGTGTGTGTGTGTGTGTGTGTGTGTATGAGTGTGATGTGTATGTACACTGTGTGTTATTATATAGGATTTGTATGTGTGTAGAGGGTGTGTCCTGTGTCGATGTCTTCAATGAAAGAGTTGTCCAAAGAGCTGAAAGAGAAAAAAAAAAAAAAAAAAAAAAAAAATCTGTCACGACATGGTTACATTTCTACTCCAACAACAATATAAACACTATAATTTATTACATTGGAAGGTTTACAAACCATGTACAGAATCATTGTATCACTTAACATACAACATAACAGTTGTGGCTGTGTTAGTAACTTACTTTGTAGATGACTGGCTCAGAAAATACTGGGGTATCAACACACAGTATCTGTGAAGAGGACACAGAAAATCATCAACACATGCATTGTATTTACTGTGTCTTCTTGTATATGCTGCTAACACAACCCAATGACTCCATGGGTATTAATAAAGTTTTTGTTTAGGTTTAAATGAGATAAACCAAACAGGCTCATACACACAAAGAGTTCAGTAGATCTGTTGCTAAACACATCTTCATTAAACAAGTGAACAGCCTGAAACAGCCATGATCCAGATACTAGAACTGTCAGCAAACATTTGTAACAAATGATTTAACCTAATCAAATGAACTCAAAATCCATTAGTAATCCTGTACTCCTGTTAACCTCTCATTGTGATCAACAACAATTACATAATGCAATTAGCAGAAAAAGTCAATATCTTCATTCCAAAGGGCCAGATAACACCTACACATCTCCTTCAGACATGTGTTAGTCACAACATCCACTGTTTTAACAGAGACAAAATGACTGACAGGGAAGGACAACACACTGTACAGTCACATAGCTCAACAACTACAGCATTCCACCAGTAAAAATCCACATATAACAGACAAGAACACCAGCAAAGACAATCAAGCCACATTTAGATCTTTAACACAGTGCAGCCACACTGGAAGGACATGATAAAATGGAGGGCACCAGACTGTGACTGACAGAAGTCCAGGGTCATTGGAACTCTGGACAAACTCACAGTTTAATTACCAGACAACAGAAAAAATGACAGGTTTGAAACTGTTACAAAATACAGATGCTTTTACACTGTGTCACAGCTTAATTGTGACCACAGTATAACACCAAAATAATCATATGCATTTATAAGTATCCATAATATTATATTCAGCACTGACACCGTTTCACATACAGTAAAATTATGAATGAACTGCCACTGTTGATGTGTCATGATGATAAAACACAGCAGCACCAGGCTGAAACAGATGCTTAACACACTACAAAGACACTCACACCATAAACAGATCTCCACTGTGCTAACATGCTAATCTACACACCATCAATCTCATTGAGTGAGAGATAAACGACATGATACACACAGCCTTACAGAAATGAAGGCTCTCTGTTGCATTAACACTGACACACTGTTAACACACTGTTTCATTAGGGTTAATTACACAACAGCATGAAACAGCCATGATCCAGACACTGTCATTCAGCCATTTTGTGAGCCTTAAAACCTTCTAACACAGACAAAATGGATGCCAAGAGAAGAGTCAGTGACTGACAGAAGTTCAGATCAACACACTGACAACCTATTCACATACAAGGCACAAATCCACACATTAAATAAAGCAGGTAAGATGATGACACCTGACAGCACACATCAAGTCTGACCTCTAATCACACACTGTACTAATCACATGTCAAACATGGCAGACCCCACACTGACTTAAACAATCTCAGCAGCACTGATGCTTTTACACTGTCACACACAGCTTAATGAATGATGACAAAAGTATAAGACCACAATCAGTTTGTCTATGAAAGCAGCCACTCACTGACATAGCACAGCTCCTAGTTTGCCAACAGCCTAATCAATATAAATAATAGGCTAACCCACACACTAGCATCCATGTTACTACTACAAAGAGGCAGCTGATTATCCACAGACATCTGTCAGCCATTTTGTAAGCCTGAAAACCTTCTAACAGAAACAAAATGGCTGCCAGAGGCCATGACTGACAAACAGATCATGTCTTCTGTAGACAGCCTCACTGCTTAATGTAAAGAACAGCAAAAGTCAGCACAAACCAACAACCAGCAGGTGCAGTCTCACAGCTTTAGTCTGTCCCTCAGCCACATTACGCGGTTAATAAAAACACCATCAGTCTTTCAAGCTGATTTCAATCACAAAGTGACAGTGCTGTCACAAACATAGAAAAGACGTAAGCACATATTAGCATCAGAAATTAGAGGCTGCAAGACTGAAAAACACAACCTCATAGATGTAGATGTGACACAGTAGCTTCATCATGTCATTGAGGGAGACAAAGCACATCATACACACAGCCTTACAGAAATGAAGGCGCCCTGTTTCATTAGGGTTAATTACACAGCATGAAACAGCCATGATCCAGACACTGTCATTCAGCCATTTTGTAAGCCTCAAAACCTTCTAACACAGACAAAATGGCTGCCATGGAAGAACACAAAATGGATGCCAAGACTAGTCACTAGACTAGACTGACACTGTTAGCCTTTCACATGCAGCAAAATATACTAACTACTTTAATAATTAATTATTTAAATTAATTTAATTAATTAATATTAGCAATATGCAGAGAGAAGACAGCATGAAACTGCTCATTACAGAGGTTCAGCAATATTAAGCAATGCTTATATTCTCAGTTCACTGTTAAAGTGAATGAGCCCTGCTCCATTTAGCACCTGATTAACATGAGCCACAGTACTTTTCCATTAGCAGGCTAACAGCCACAGGCTAACAGCCACAAGGTAACAGCCACAAGCTAACAGCCACAAGCTAACAGCCACGCCTGTCTGTACAAACCAGCACGACACAGACCGTTTGTAAAACACACCATAACCTCCAAAAAGCAGCCAGCACCATGAGAAGAGCTTTAAGAGACATTTGTTCCAGAACATTCCATCAACAGAGCTCAGCACATGTTCAACAGGCCAACCATTAGACTCACAGCAGAGCAGGTTATTGGACAAATACACACAGCACATCCACATTATCTCCACACTGCACAATAACACCAATGTATGAAACGTTTTTAAACATGTAGCAACATTATCAGCATGAATATGTTAAGCTAGGAAGCTAACAACGAGCAGGAGGAGCAAACCGCGTCTTACCTCTCGTAAGCTGATGAAGGAGGGTCTGACCGTCAATCGCGCTACACGGTTTTTATATCAAGTCCAAGGGTCCAATCAGATGTCCCCTTCAGTGCCCGTGGACCTGGCTGTCATAGGCCGGACCGTCTGTCAGTCAGGCAAATGTCGGCCATGTTGGGCTGTGTGCAGCTCACGTAGCAGGTGTAGACACACACACACACACACACACACACACACACACAGAGTGCCGACGTTAAATTAAGCTAGCGACGAATAGTAATAATATCATAATATATATAATATGAACCGATCAGTTCTCAGCAGATTAGACCAAAACTACGGCGAGGGGGGGGGGGGGGGGGGGGGGGGCGCGCGCGATGCGCGAGTAGATCGCGAACTATTCAGACGATGTTTCCTGACGGAGCTCCAAAGATCTTCAGTAACAGGATGTCCCACTCTGTCCTGGTGGCTCTGTCACTGTGTGCATGTAGCAGCAGGAAAGACAGAAGGAGTGAGAGGTCTTACTGTTAGTAGGAGGCCATTAAAACACGCGTGGAATGACGTCAGTTCACGGTCCTGACGCAGGTGGAGAGGAAGGTGCACTCCTCTTCCTCAGTGATGAAGGTGAGCTGTCTGCTTAGTTTCTCTGATGTGGATTAGCCTGCTAGCTGCTGTCTGCTAACATAAGTCCATCCATCACAGAGCAGCAGTAAAATAAAGCAGGAGCACTTTGTTGTGATGACGTTAAATACACTGTAAAAATGGAGGGTTATGTTTACTACATTTATCATCGTCCATTTAATATTCTCTGTCCTCACTTGGTGCCCACAGCCTGAGCCATGACACAGACAGGACTAGTGTCCATAAGAGCTCATGGAGACATGTGGAAGATGTTTGTACTGTAAAGTTAATGTAACCACACATTGTCATGTTTTCTTGCTGCTTTCTCTCTGGATGATTTCAGCTGTTCATGCACCATGTTCCATTATATAGACACAGCTGCTGTGTGTGTGTAACAGTTAGAGCAGGTGGATCATTCTGACCTGGTTATTAAACAGTAGACAGAAAGCAGCTGTAGAGCCATAACAGTGTGGACACTGACGTCAACACAATGACACATGTGATGAAGCCAGAGCAGCACCAGCTGTGTACAGGTGGAGTTAATATGTTGTGTGAAGGCCTGTGACAGTGGGAGGCCTGCTGGCTGGGTTTACTGCTTCTACAGCCTCACAGTAGGAGTGTATACATCTGTAAAGTCATAACCACACTGACATGAGGACCACACAGACAATGTGTTGGATTATTTATTCACTGACACAGATATGATGTAGAAATGCTGGACAGCTGGATGAAAGCTGAATGTTTACAGCCTCATTCAGTGATGATACTTCCAGAAGCCTCCTCCTCCTCTGAGGAGCAGAGCTGGACACTGAGCTGCTGCAGAGCATGTAGCTGTAGCCTGTGGAACATTAGTGATGTTCTGACCCTTTTAGAGGGCCTCACTGATGTCACACACAGCACAGATGACACAGTCCACTCTGATGATTGTCCAGGTGTCATAATAATCCATCCATCTTCAACCCACTTATCCAGGGCCAGGTTGTGGAGCAGCAGTCTAAGCAGAGACACCCAGACCTCCCTCTCACCAGACACTTCTTCCAGCTCCTCTGGGGGACTCCACAGCTGTTCCCTGACCAGCCGGGAAACACAGTCTGTCCACTGCATCCTGTGTCTGCTCCAGGGTCTGCTCCTAGTGGGACATGCCTGGAACACCTACCCAGGGTAAATACAACAAAAGTTACACACAGGATTCACACATGAGTAAAAATCCAAACATTCCAGAGGTCAAACACTACTGACTGACCTCTGGAACAGTATAGACAACAGCAGCCATTGGTAATGTTAGTGTGGTTTCAAGGAGAATGAAAGACATTTGTAGTTTTATTGTTGTATGATTAAATGTGCTGTAATATTGCAACAGTGACAGTGAAAGCAATTGGAAATCTCTGTGTCTGCCACTTCCTGTTACTGTGTAGGGATTTCCTATTGCTTCCTATGAGCACCTTCAGCTGCCATCAGGTCAAGAAAGGTCACAGAGATGAACATGGTGATTCAATGTGACACAGTACAAGTCCTTATGAGATGTTTACACCTGTAATGATTATGTATAAAGGCCTGTCAGACTGCCTGACCTTTGACCATGTCACCACTGTTTCCTATGAGGGTTCATGTGTAGTAATGAACATGGTGAAACACGCCAACATGAAGACTCCATATAAAAACAGCACAAAGCCTGTATTTGAAACATAGACCAACTTTACACCTGACTGCATGTCTGACCAACATCCAGCCTCTGAGCTGCCTGAGCCATCCCTGTGTTTCTGAGCTGCTACCAAATAAACCACATCCTGTAATGTAATCTATACCTGATGTGTAGCAGGTGTGTAGCAGACATGTTACCTCAGGTCTCACTGTCATACTGCCTCTCAGCTGACTCTGCAGTGGTTCACTGGCTCCTTCAGTGTGGTCTTGCTGTCAGACAGATTGAATTATTATCAGTCATCCAGGTCATTTACATTCAAAAGGCTGAAGAGAGACAACTGGACTTGTAGAGTTTCCTTATAGATGTGTTGCTGCTCCTCCAAGCAGCTTCATCACTTCCTGAGCTGCAGTCTGTACATGCAGCTGCCTCACTTCAGCCTGTGGAACATTAGTGATGTTCTGACCCTTTTAGAGGGCCTCACTGATGTCACACACAGCACAGATGATACAGTCCACTCTGATGATTGTCCAGGTGTGATAATAATCCATCCATCTTCAACCCACTTATCCAGGGCCAGGGTGTGGAGCAGCAGTCTAAGCAGAGACACCCAGACCTCCCTCTCACCAGACACTTCTTCCAGCTCTTCTGGGGGACTCCACAGCTGTTCCCTGACCAGCCGGGAAACACAGTCTGTCCACTGCATCCTGTGTCTGCTCCAGGGTCTGCTCCTAGTGGGACATGCCTGGAACACCTACCCAGGGTAAATACAACAAGAGTTACACACAGGATTCACACATGAGTAAAAATCCAAACATTCCAGAGGTCAAACACTACTGACTGACCTCTGGAACATTATAGACAACAGCAGCCATTGGTAATGTTAGTGTGGTTTCAAGGAGAATGAAAGACATTTGTAGTTTTATTGTTGTATGATTAAATGTGCTGTAATATTGCAACAGTGACAGTGAAAGCAATTGGAAATCTCTGTGTCTGCCACTTCCTGTTACTGTGTAGGGATTTCCTATTGCTTCCTATGAGCACCTTCAGCTGCCATCAGGTCAAGAAAGGTCACAGAGATGAACATGGTGATTCAATGTGACACAGTACAAGTCCTTATGAGATGTTTACACCTGTAATGATTATGTATAAAGGCCTGTCAGACTGCCTGACCTTTGACCATGTCACCACTGTTTCCTATGAGGGTTCATGTGTAGTAATGAACATGGTGAAACACGCCAACATGAAGACTCCACATAAAAACAGCACAAAGCCTGTATTTGAAACATAGACCAACTTTACACCTGACTGCATGTCTGACCAACATCCAGCCTCTGAGCTGCCTGAGCCATCCCTGTGTTTCTGAGCTGCTACCAAATAAACCACATCCTGTAATGTAATCTATACCTGATGTGTAGCAGGTGTGTAGCAGACATGTTACCTCAGGTCTCACTGTCATACTGCCTCTCAGCTGACTCTGCAGTGGTTCACTGGCTCCTTCAGTGTGGTCTTGCTGTCAGATTGAATTATTATCAGTCATCCAGGTCATTTACATTCAAAAGGCTGAAGAGAGACAACTGGACTTGTAGAGTTTCCTTATAGATGTGTTGCTGCTCCTCCAAGCAGCTTCATCACTTCCTGAGCTGCAGTCTGTACATGCAGCTGCCTCACTTCAGCCTGTGGAACATTAGTGATGTTCTGACCCTTTTAGAGGGCCTCACTGATGTCACACACAGCACAGATGATACAGTCCACTCTGATGATTGTCCAGGTGTCATAATAATCCATCCATCTTCAACCCACTTATCCAGGGCCAGGTTGTGGAGCAGCAGTCTAAGCAGAGACACCCAGACCTCCCTCTCACCAGACACTTCTTCCAGCTCTTCTGGGGGACTCCACAGCTGTTCCCTGACCAGCCGGGAAACACAGTCTGTCCACTGCATCCTGTGTCTGCTCCAGGGTCTGCTCCTAGTGGGACATGCCTGGAACACCTACCCAGGGTAAATAAAACAAAAGTTACACACAGGATTCACACATGAGTAAAAATCCAAACATTCCAGAGGTCAAACACTACTGTCTGACCTCTGGAATGTAAGTGAAGGCAATTGAAAATCTCTGTGTCTCACACTTCCTGTTATTGTGTAGGGATTTCTTCAGAGATGATGCCAAATCTCAAACCAAAACAAATCTCACCTACTATATTCCACACAATATGGTAGGTGGCACAGACATAGGGACTCAATATGTCAGAGGTCTAATCTTTACCTACATTTTACATTTTGAATGAAGGTTCTGTGGGACAGCATGCCCAAACGGCATGTGTTCAAAGTTTGACAGTGATTTGATGCCTGTGGGGAGGGTTGATCGCAGTTTTTCGGGATTTTTTCGGATACCGTTTGTCCGATCGCCACCAAACCTCAGAGGGTAGTAGTCCTGACCGAGCCGGTCGATTTGATGTATAATTTGTAGGGGTGGCTAGCGCTAGTTAGCTCTATAATGAATTTGGGGCTTTTATTTTGAAAATCAGTGTGTGTCTGTGTAAGTGTGTGTGTGTGCGGGGGTGGGTTGGGGACACTCCCCAATGCATGTTAAAACATGTTTAAGTGTTTTATTTTGAAAATCTGAATGTCAGCCTTTTCCTGTTATTGTGCAGGGTCTTTTATTTTGAAAATCCCTGTTTGTGTGTCTGTGTGTTGGCAGGTGTGTATAGTGTGTGTCTGCATATTTCTGGGTGGCTTGTGTGTAGTTTGCCGGGCCTAGTAAGGTCTGTAATGATTTGGAGGCTTTTATTTTGAAAATCAGTGTGTGTGTGTGTGTGTGTGTGTGTGTGTGTGTCTGTGTGCATGTGTGAGTGTAGTTGTGTATGTTCCTGTATGGTTGTGTATGTATGTGTGTGTCTGCCTGTGTATGGATCAATACAGTGTAATTACATTGGTTTGAATGAGCCCAATGCATTGTTAATGGGAGCGGCCATCTTTGGTGATGTCATCAGAGAAGCCTCCAAGTCAGTTAGAGCACCTGGGTAGGTTACCATGGAAACGGCTGCCTCAACCCCCCCAGCCCCCCTTCTGTTGCAGAGGTGTGTGTGTCTGCCTCTGTATGGATCAATACAGTCTAGTTACATTGGGTTGAATGAGCCCAATGCATTGTCAATGGGAGCGGCCATGTTAGGTGATGTCATCAGAGAAGCCTCCAAGTCAGTTAAAGCACCTGTGGAGGTTACCCTGGAAACGGCCCCCTCGGCCCTCCCACCCCCCTCCCTTCTATTGCAGAGTGAGAGAGCACAGACTCTGTAGCTGCTTCTGAGAAAACTCAGAGGCAGCTAGAAAAAGCCTCCCAAACAACTTCTTTTTACTGGACAACGAAAAGTCACAGAGAAAAATTCTTTCACCGTGAGCGCCAGGCACTTGTCTACTAATGCCATTTTCAAATTCATGTGTTTTGATGGACGTATGTGATTTTTCTGGCAGGTTAGAAATGCCTTGCCCATCAGGATTTTCATCTGAAATCTTGGCCAAGTTTAACATGGGAGCGGATGGGAGGAGGGAGTGGCGCTCCCTTCGCTTGAGGGTCACCTGACCAAAAACCGTGGGTCACATGACAAAAAGGGGCGCACCAGCTTGACCGTGACAAAAATCCCTACGTTTTGATAGCATATTTATGTATGTGGAGCACCCAGTGTGGCCACAAATTGAAGTAGTTTACCTTTTTTTTCTGTTTTGGAAAAAACAGGGAAAGTTAGAGTGCGTGACATCATCCCACTCTAGCGGAGAGAGAGAAAAATGTTCCAAACCCACGTCAAAACGTAAACTGCCAAATCTCCTAAACTAAGCAAAATTCAAGCACACATGTATATAGAAAGGATGTAGGTCTACTTGTGCTGATTCGTTTTAAACCGAAAATCATGTCTGTAGGTGACAGTATGCCGGCGCTATGTGGACTCAAAGAGACCCCGGTTTTGGGGTTTTTCGCCTTTTTTTCTCGCTCTCCCCATTCACCGTCTATGTCGTTCGCCCCACTGGTTTTTCGCGAATAACGCGAAACCGTACGTCGGAACGGAAAGAAAAGTCATAGCACAGGTTGTCCGATATGGCCGGACGTTCTCTGTGAAAGTTTCAGGTCGCTGGCGCAAAAGCTGTGGGACTAGTTACGGCGCCGAAAAGTGTCCGGAAAGAAGGAGAATAAGAAGAATACGTATGAGCACTAGTAATAGTGGAACAATTGCCCTAGGGCAGAGGCCTATTGTAAAGCCGCGGCTTACAATAGGCTCTGCCCTAGGGCATTGGCCCAATAACTAGAAAATTTCACAAGAACTTTTGAGTGGGCCAATGCGCGACGCCCCACTCTGCGGACGGTTCGCCCCTATAAATGCTTTCTTGGAAGACACCGCCATCACTGTCCACATGTCAGTAAGGTCACTGATACATTATGTTTTACAGTGTTTTGATTGGTTTTACATAAGGTTTAATAGGACCTTAGGATTTCTCCATTCATTCTGAATGGAGAAATCCTAAAGATGTGGATGCAACTTAAGCAGCCATAAGGACAAGTTGGGCAAAACAGATGAACATGAGGACTCAATATGATAAAGTCCAACTACTTCTGAGTTGTCTAAAGTTGAAATGAATATTCTGTGTAGAGGCATGCCAGACTGATAGGCTTCCAAAGTTGGCTGGGTTTTTGTCAGGGATCTGACCGTTTCCATTATTTCCTATGAGGAGGGTTGTGTCAGCTTAACCGGCTTGCCTGTAAATATGGTACGGTGGTACAGACATGGCGCCTCAATATGTCAGAGGTCTAATCTTTCTCTACATTTTACATTTTGAATGAAGGTTCTAGTGTGAAGCATGCCCAAACGGCATGCCTTCAAATTTAGGTGTGTTTTCATCCTCACTTGGCTGTTTTCCCTGTATTCCTATGGGAAGAATTCAGTTTAGTTCTGGGGGCGGTTCTCACACACCGTCAGCCAATCGCTACCAAAAGTCATAGCACACCATTCCAGACCGAGCCGGTCGATTTGATGTATAACATGTGTGGCTCGACTCAAAACTGCGGGAGGAGATACGCGTCAAAGTTTCTGAAAGTGCAGTTATAAGTAAATACTAGAAAATTTCACAAGAAATTTTGAGTGGGCCAATGCGCGCTCGCCCACACTCTGCTGCCGGTTCGCCCCCCTATAAATGCTTTTGGAAGACACCGCCATCACTGCCACATGTCAGTAAGTCCACTGATGACATTTCATGGCTTTTACAGTGTTTCTGATTGGTTTTACATAAGGTTTAATAGGCCCTAAGCTTCTCCATTCATTCTGAATGGGAAATCCTAAAGATGTGGATGCAACTTAGGCTGCTATTTAGGAGTTGGGCAAAACAGATGAAGATGAGGACTCAATATGATAAAGTTCAACTACTTATGAGCAGTTAACAGTTGAAATGAATATTCTGTGTAGAGGCATGCCAGACTGATAGCGTTCAAAGTTGAGTGGGTTTTGTCAGGGATCTGACCGGTTTCCCATTATTTCCTATGAGGAGGGTTGATGTCAGCTTAAGCGGCTTTCCTTAAATATGGTAGGGGTACAGACATGGCGCCTCACTATGTCAGAGGTCTGATATTTATCTACATTTACATTTTGAATGAAGGTTCTGGTGGAAAGCATGCCCAAACGGCATGCCTTCAAGTTAGGTGTGTTTTCATTCTGACCTGGCTGTTTTCCCTGTATTTCCTATGGGAAGAATTCAGTTTATTTTTGGGGCGGTTCTCACACACCCTCCGTTCAATCGCTTACCAAAAGTCAATAGCACACCATTCCAGACGAGCCGTCAATTTGATGTATAACATCGTGTGGCTGCACTCAAAACTGCGGGAGGAGTTACGCGTCAAAGTTTCTGAAAGTGCAGTTTAAGTACATACTAGAAAATTTCACAAGAAATTTTGAGTGGGCAATGCGCGCTCGCCCACACTTGCTGCCGGTTCGCATCCCCTATAATGCCTTGAAGACACTCTAGCCATCACCTGCCACATGTACTGAGTCCACTGATGACATTTCAAGGTTTTACAGTGTTTGTGATTGGTTTTATATAAGGTTTAATAGGCCCTAAGCTTCTCCATTCATTCTGAATGGGGAAATCCTAAAGATGTGGATGCAACTTAAGCAGCCATAAGGACAAGTTGGGAAAAACAGATGAAGATGAGGACTCAATATGATAAAGTCCAACTACTTCTGAGTTGTCTAAAGTTGAAATGAATATTCTGTGTAGAGGCATGCCAGACTGATAAGCGTTCAAAGTTGACTGGGTTTTGTCAGGGTCTGACCGATTTTCCATTATTTCCTATGAGGAGGGTTAGGTCAGCTTAACCGGCTTGCCTGTAAATATGGTAGGTGGTACAGACATGGCGCCTCAATATGTCAGAGATCTAATCTTTATCTACATTTTACATTTTGAATGAAGGTTCTGCGTGAAAGCATGCCCAAACGGCATGCCTTCAAAGTTAGGTGTGTTTTCATTCTGACCTGGCTGTTTTCCCTGTATTTCCTATGGGAAGAATTGAGTTTAGTTTTGGGGCCGGTTCTCACACACCTTCTGTTCAATCGCTACCAAAAGTCATAGCACACCATTCCAGACCGAGCCGGTCGATTTGATGTATAACACGTGTGGCTGCACTCAAAACTGCGGGAGGAGATACGCGTCAAAGTTTCTGAAAGTGCAGTTATAAGTAAATACTAGAAAATTTCACAAGAAATTTTGAGTGGGCCAATGCGCGCTCGCCCACACTCTGCTGCCGGTCCATCCATCCCACTTGCCAAAACCATAACATTTTGATTCAATAAGATAAAGGTCAACTACTACTGAGTTGTCTAAAGTTGAAATGAATATTCTGTGTAGAGGCATGCCAGACTGATAGGCTTCCAAAGTTGACTGGGTTTTGTCAGGGTTGTCAGTGATTTTCCATTATTTCCTATGAGGAGGGTTAGGTCAGCTTAAGCGGCTTGCCTGTAAATATGGTAGGTGGTACAGACATGGCGCCTCAATATGTCAGAGGTCTAATCTTTATCTACATTTAACATTTTGAATGAAGGTTCTACGTGAAAGCATGCCAAACGGCATGCCTTCAAAGTTAGGTGTGTTTTCATCTGACCTGGCTGTTTTCCCTGTATTCCTATGGGAAGAATTCAGTTTAGGTTTTGGGGCCGGTTCTCACACACCTTCTGTTCAATCGCTACCAAAAGTCATAGCACACCATTCCAGACCGAGCCGGTCAATTTGATGTATAACATGTGTGCTGACTCAAAACTGCGGGAGGAGTACGCGTCAAAGTTTCTGAAAGTGCAGTTATAAGTAAATACTAGAAAATTTCACAAGAAATTTTGAGTGGGCCAATGCGCGCTCGCCCACACTCTGCTGCCGGTTCGCCCCCCTATAAATGCTTTTGGAAGACACCGCCATCACTGCCACATCTGCACGACTCCACTGATGACATTTCATGGTTTTTACAGTGTTTCTGATTGGTTTTATCTAAGGTTTACTAGGCCCTAAGCTTCTCCATTCATTCTGAATGGGGAAATCCTAAAGATGTGGATGCAACTTAAGCAGCCATAAGGACAAGTTGGGCAAAACAGATGAAGCATGAGACTCAATATGATAAAGTCCAACTCTCTGAGTTTGTCTAAAGTTGAAAGAATATTCTGTGTAGAGGCATGCCAGAATGATAAGCGCTTCAAAGTGATCTGGGTTTTGTCAGGGTGTCTGACCTGAATTTCCATTATTCCCTATGAGGAGGGTTAGTTTCAGCTTAACGAGTCTTGCCTGTAAATAGTGGTAGGTGGTACAGACATGGCGCCTCAATATGTCAGAGGCTTAATGTTTATCTACATTTTACATTTTGAATGAAGGTTCTATCGTGAAAGCATGCCCAAACGGCATGCGTTCAAAGTTGACAGTGATGTGATGCCTGTGGGGAGGGTTGATCGCAGTTTTTTCGGGATTTTTTCGGATACACGTTTGTCCCGATCGCACACCAAACCTCAGAGGGTAGTAGTCCTGACCGAGCCGGTCGATTGATGTATAATTTGTAGGGGTGGCTAGCGCTAGTTAGCTGTAAATGAATTTGGGCTTTTCTTTTGAAAATCAAGTGTGTGTCTGTGTAAGTGTGTGTGTGTGCGGGGGTGGGTGGGGACACTCCCTAATGCATGTTAAAACATGTTTAAGTGTTTATTTTGAAAATCTGAATGTCAGCCATATCCTGTTATGTGCAGGGTATTTTATTTTGAAACTCCCTGTTTGTGTGTCTGTGTGTTGGCGAGTGTTGTATGTGTGTGTCTGCCTATTTCTGGGTGGCTTGTGTGTAGTTTGCCGGGCCTAGTAAGGTCTGTAATGATTTGGAGGCTTTTATTTTGAAAATCAGTGTGTGGTGTGTGTGTGTGGTGTGTGCATGTGTGTGTGTGTGTGTGGGCATGTGAGTGTAGTGTGGTTCCTGTATGGTGTATGTAGTGTGTGTCTGCCGTATGGATCAATACAGTGTAGTTACATTGGGTTTGAATGAGCCCAATGCATTGTTAATGGGAGCGGCCATCTTTGGTGATGTCATCAGAGAAGCCTTCAAGTCAGTTAGAGCATCTGGGTAGGTTACCATGGAAACGGCTGCCTCAACCCCCCAGCCCCCTTCTGTTGCAGAGGTGTGTGGTGTCTGTCTGTATGGATCAATACAGTGTAGTTACATTGGTTTGAATGAGCCCAATGCATTGTCAATGGGAGCGGCCATGTTAGGTGATGTCATCAGAGAAGCCTCCAAGTCAGTTAAAGCACCTGTGGAGGTTACCTGGAAACGGCCCCCTCGGCCCTCCCCCCCCCTCCCTCTATTGCAGAGGGAGAGAGCAGAGACTCTGTAGCTGCTTCTGAGAAAATCAGAGGCAGCTAGAAAAAGCTCCCAAACAACTTCTTTTTACTGGACAACGAAAAGTCACAGAGGAAAAATTCTTTAAGTGAGCGCCAGGCACTTGTTACTAATGCCATTTCAAATTCATGTGTTTGATCGA
>NW_021144698.1:0-86544 GCF_900634625.1 Parambassis ranga
GAACTCGCTGTGTTTTATGCAGTACTACCCATATACTTTATGCAATGTGGACAAAATCTACACTACTGCTATGGACCCGAGTCTGAACAGATATATATGCTAATAGGATGATACGGTCATAGCGCCACCTACTGGTAGCAGGACAGTTTGGTTGTAAACATGTGTTTGTTGTACATTTCTGCAAATGAGAGGAAAAGAGAGCATAGGACAGGAGAGTATAGGAGACAAGAGCATAGGAGAGAAGACAGCAATAGCCCGTGGATCGCAAGGTCTGCGAGGGCCCGCAATGCTGCTTGCAGCTTTAATTTTTTTTTTTTTTCTTTCCCCCCCTTAGATCGCATTTTTGGGGGCCTTAACATGCCCAAAAAACTCACCAAACTTGGTAGAAAAATTCATTCGCCCTAAAAATTTTGAAATTTGCTGACTTTTGAAATGCACATAGAAAAATGGCTCTATAGCGCCCCCAACGCGTAGCCCCTCTGGCCAGTTTGACACAGGATTATGAAAATTGGCACACATATGTATCACCTCAACACGCACAAAAAAGTCTCTTGGACCCCCCCCTCCAAACCCAACAGGAAGTCCGCCATTTGAAGGTTTGTGGCCATTTTTGGCGATGTGTGACCCTGCTGCCAAACTTTTCACGCCTCGCATACTTCATAGAATTGAGCTGAAAGTCACCGTGTCCACTCAGGACACCATAGGGAATTGACGCATTCCAAAACTCTTACAAAAGTCTGACGGTGTGGCCGGGGCGTGGCCTCAAAGTTTGACCATTTCAGAGGAAACAGGAAGTCGCTATAACTTCTTCGTTTTCTGTCCGATCTGTACCAAATGTCACATGTATGATCAGAGTCTGACCCTAAACACATCTATACACCAATATTGAGGCTTTGACAGAGCGCCACCTACTGGCTACACAAAATGTTGTGTTTTCATAGGTTTTTCTGCCTGCCCCTGTGGCCTGTTTTGAGTAGGGTCACGAAAATTGGCACACATGTGTATCACCCCAAGATGCACAAAAAAGTCTCTTGGACCCCCCCTCCAAACCCAACAGGAAGTCCGCCATTTTGAAATTTCTGTTAATTTTTGGCGATTTGTGACCCTGCTGCAAAACTTTTCACGCCTCGCATACTTCATCCAAATGAGCTAAAACTCACTGTGTCCACTCAGGACACCATAGGGAATAGACGCATTCCAAAACTCTTACAAAAGTCTGACGGTGTGGCGGGGGCGTGGCCTCAAAGTTGACCATTCGCCATTACAAAGGAAGTCACTGTATTTATTGCCCTAATGCGTAGCCCCGCTGGCCAGTTTGACACAGGATCACAAGAATTAGCACACATGTGTATCACCCCAAGTCGCACAAAAAAGTCTCTTGGACCCCCCCTCCAAACCCAACAGGAAGTCCACCATTTTGACTTTTTTTTGTAATTTTTACCGTTTTCTGACCCTGCTATAAAACTTTTCGTGCCTCGCATACTTCATGCAATTCAACTGAAATTCACTGTGTCCACTCAGGACACCATAGGGAATAGACGCATTCCAAAACTCTTTCAAAAGTATTACCGTGTGGTGGGGGAGTGGCCTCAAAGTTGACCATTCGCCATTACAAAGGAACTCGCTGTGTTTTATGCAGTACTACCCATATACTTTATGCAATGTGGACAAAATCTTACAGTACTGCCATGGAGCCGAGTCTAAACAGATATATATGCTAATAGGATGATACGGTCATAGCGCCACCTACTGGTAGCAGGAAAGTTTGGTTGTAAACATGTGTTTGTTGTATATCTGTGGAAATGAGAGGAGGAGAGCATAGCACAGGAGAGTATAGGAGACGAGAGCATAGGAGAGAAGACTGCGATGACCCCGCGGATCGCCAGGTGCGCGAGGGCCCGCAATGCTGCTTGCAGCTTTAATTTTTAGGGCCCGAGCACCGAATGGTGCAAGAGCCCTATTGAAACCCTTAGGATTATTATTTTTTTTCTTTCCCCCCCTTTGATCGCCTTTTTGGGGGCCTTAACATGCCCAAAAACTCACCAAACTTGGTAGAAAAATTCATTCGCCCGAAAAATTTTGAAATTTGCTGACTTTTGAAATGCACATATAAAAATGGCTCTATAGCGCCCCCAACGCGTAGCCCCTCTGGCCGGTTTGACACAGGATTATGAAAATTGGCACACACATGTATCACCTCAAGACGCACAAAAAAGTCTCTTGGACCCCCCCTCCGAACCCAACAGGAAGTCCGCCATTTGAAGGTTTGTGGCCATTTTTGGCGATGTGTGACCCTGCTGCCAAACTTTTCACGCCTCGCATACTTCATCGGATTGAGCTGAAATTCGCCGTGTCCACTCAGGACACCATAGGGAATAGACGCATTCCAAAACTCTTACAAAAGTCTGACGGTGTGGCCGGGGCGTGGCCTCAAAGTTTGACCATTTCTGAGGACACAGAAAGTCTCTATAACTTCTTCGTTTTCTTTCCGATCTGTACGAAATGTCACATGTATGATCAGAGTCTGACCCTAAACACATCTATACAACAATATTGAGGCTTTGACAGATCGCCACCTAATGGCTACACAAAATGTTGTGTTTTCATAGGTTTTTCTGCCTGCCCCTGTGGCCTGTTTTGAGTAGGGTCACCAAAATTGGCACACATGTTTATCACCCCAAGATGCACAAAAAAGTCTCTTGGACCCCCCTCCAAACCCAACAGGAAGTCCGCCATTTTTAAATTTCTGTTAATTTTTGGCGATTTGTGACCCTGCTGCAAAACTTTTCACACCTCGCATACTTCATCCAATCAAGCTGAAAATCACTGTGTCCACTCAGGACACCATAGGGAATAGACGCATTCCAAAACTCTTACAAAAGTCTGACGGTGGGGTGGGGGCGTGGCCTCAAAGTTGACCATTCGCCATTACAAAGGAACTCCATGTATTTTTTGCCCTAACGCATAGCCCCGCTGGCCAGTTTGACACAGGATCATGAAAATTAGCACACATGTGTATCACCCCAAGACGCACAAAAAAGTCTCTTGGACCCCCCCTCCAAACCCAACAGGAAGTCCGCCATTTTGACTTTTGTGGCCACTTTTTGCCTATTTGTGACCCTGCTTCAAAACTTTTCACGCCTCACATACTTCATGCAATTGAGCTGAAATTCACTGTGTCCACTCAGGACACCATAGGGAATAGACGCATTCCAAAACTCTTTCAAAAGTATTAACGTGTGGCGGGGGAGTGGCCTCAAAGTTGACCATTCGCCATTACAAAGGAACTCGCTGTGTTTTATGCAGTGCCACCCATATACTTTATGCAATGTGGCCAAAATCTTACAGTACTGCTATGGACCCAAGTCTGAACAGTTATATATGCTAATAGGATGATACGGTCATAGCGCCACCTACTGCTAACAGGAAAGATTGGTTGTAAACATGTGTTCGTTGTATATTTGTGGAAATGACAGGAGGAGAGCATAGGACAGGAGAGTATAGGAGACGAGAGCATAGGAGAGAAGACTGCGATGACCCCGCGGATCGCAAGGTGCGCGAGGGCCCGCAATGCTGCTTGCAGCTTTAATTTTTTTTTTTTTTCCCCCTCCGAGATCGCATTTTTGGAGGCCTTAACATGCCCAAAAACTCACCAAACTTGGTAGAAAAATTCATTCGCCCGAAAAATTTTGAAATTTGCTGACTTTTGAAATGCACATATAAAAATGGCTCTATAGCGCCCCCAACGCGTAGCCCCTCTGGCCGGTTTGACACAGGATTATGAAAATTGGCACACATATGTATCACCTCAAGACGCACAAAAAAGTCTCTTGGACCCCCCCTCCAAACCCAACAGGAAGTCCGCCATTTGAAGGTTTGTGGCCATTTTTGGCGATGTGTGACCCTGCTGCCAAACTTTTCACGCCTCGCATACTTCAACGGATTGAGCTGAAATTCGCCGTGTCCACTCAGGACACCATAGGGAATAGACGCATTCCAAAACTCTTACAAAAGTCTGACGGTGTGGCCGGGGCGTGGCCTCAAAGTTTGACCATTTCTGAGGACACAGAAAGTCTCTATAACTTCTTCGTTTTCTGTCCGATCTGTACGAAATGTCACATGTATGATCAGAGTCTGACCCTAAACACATCTATACAACAATATTGAGGCTTTGACAGAGCGCCACCTACTGGCTACACAAAATGTTGTGTTTTCATAGGTTTTTCTGCCTGCCCCCCTTGCCTGTTTTGAGTAGGATCATGAAAATTGGTACACATGTGTGTCACCCCAAGATGCACAAAAAAGTCTCTTGGACCCCCCCTCCAAACCCAACAGGAAGTCCGCAATTTTGAAATTTCTGTTAATTTTTGGCGATTTGTGACCCTCCTACAAAACTTTTCACGCCTCGCATACTTCATCCAAATGAGCTAAAACTCACTGTGTCCACTCAGGACACCATAGGGAATAGACGCATTCAAAAACTCTTACAAAAGTCTGACGGTGTGGCGGGGGCGTGGCCTCAAAGTTGACCATTCGCCATTACAAAGGAACTCACTGTATTTTTTGCCCTAATGCGTAGCCCCGCTGGCCAGTTTGACACAGGATCATGAGAATTAGCACACATGTGTATCACCCCAAGACGCACAAAAAAGTCTCTTGGACCCCCCCTCCAAACCCAACAGGAAGTCCACCATTTTGATTTTTTTTTGTAATTTTTACCGTTTTCTGACCCTGCTATAAAACTTTTCATGCCTCACATACTTCATGCAATTGAGCTGAAATTCACTGTGTCCACTCAGGACACCATAGGGAATAGACGCATTCCAAACTCTTTCAAAAGTATTACCGTGTGGTGGGGGAGTGGCCTCAAAGTTGACCATTCGCCATTACAAAGGAACTCGCTGTGTTTTATGCAGTACTACCCATATACTTTATGCAATGTGGACAAAATCTTACAGTACTGCCATGGAGCCGAGTCTAAACAGATATATATGCTAATAGGATGATACGGTCATAGCGCCACCTACTGGTAGCAGGAAAGTTTGGTTGTAAACATGTGTTTGTTGTATATCTGTGGAAATGAGAGGAGGAGAGCATAGCACAGGAGAGTATAGGAGACGAGAGCATAGGAGAGAAGACTGCGATGACCCCGCAGATTGCAAGGTGCGCGAGGGCCCGCAATGCTGCTTGCAGCTTTAATTTTTTTTTTTTTTTTCCCCCTCCGAGATCGCATTTTTGGAGGCCTTAACATGCCCAAAAACTCACCAAACTTGGTAGAAAAATTCATTCGCCCGAAAAATTTTGAAATTTGCTGACTTTTGAAATGCACATAGAAAAATGGCTCTATAGCGCCCCCAACGCGTAGCCCCTCTGGCCGGTTTGACACAGGATTATGAAAATTGGCACACATATGTATCACCTCAAGACGCACAAAAAAGTCTCTTGGACCCCCCCTCCAAACCCAACAGGAAGTCCGCCATTTGAAGGTTTGTGGCCATTTTTGGCGATGTGTGACCCTGCTGCCAAACTTTTCACGCCTCGCATACTTCAACGGATTGAGCTGAAATTCGCCGTGTCCACTCAGGACACCATAGGGAATAGACGCATTCCAAAACTCTTACAAAAGTCTGACGGTGTGGCCGGGGCGTGGCCTCAAAGTTTGACCATTTCTGAGGACACAGAAAGTCTCTATAACTTCTTCGTTTTCTGTCCGATCTGTACGAAATGTCACATGTATGATCAGAGTCTGACCCTAAACACATCTATACAACAATATTGAGGCTTTGACAGAGCGCCACCTACTGGCTACACAAAATGTTGTGTTTTCATAGGTTTTTCTGCCTGCCCCCCTGGCCTGTTATGAGTAGGGTCATGAAAATTGGTACACATGTGTATCACCCCAAGATGCACAAAAAAGTCTCTTGGACCCCCCCTCCAAACCCAACAGGAAGTCCGCAATTTTGAAATTTCTGTTAATTTTTGGCGATTTGTGACCCTCCTACAAAACTTTTCATACCTCGCATACTTCATCCAAATGAGCTAAAACTCACTGTGTCCACTCAGGACACCATAGGGAATAGACGCATTCAAAAACTCTTACAAAAGTCTGACGGTGTGGCGGGGGCGTGGCCTCAAAGTTGACCATTCGCCATTACAAAGGAACTCACTGTATTTATTGCCCTAACGCGTAGCCCCGCTGGCCAGTTTGACACAGGATCATGAAAATTAGCACACAGGTGTATCACCCCAAGACGCACAAAAAAGTCTCTTGGACCCCCGCTCCAAACCCAACAGGAAGTCCGCCATTTTGACTTTTCTGGCCATTTTTTGCCTATTTGTGACCCTGCTTCAAAACTTTTCACGCCTCGCATACTTCATGCAATTGAGCTGAAAATCACTGTGTCCACTCAGGACACCATAGGGAATAGACGCATTCCAAAACTCTTTCAAAAGTATTACCGTGTGGTGGGGGCGTGGCCTCACATTTGACCATTCGCCATTACAAAGGAACTTGCTCTATTCTATGTAGTACTACCCATATACTTCATGCAATGTGGACAAAATCTTACACTACTGCTATGGACCCGAGTCTGAACAGATATATATGCTAATAGGATGATACGGTCATAGCGCCACCTACTGGTAGCAGGAAAGTTTGGTTGTAAACATGTGTTTGTTGTATATCTGTGGAAATGAGAGGAGGAGGACAGCATAGCACAGGACAGTATAGGAGACGAGAGCATAGGAGAGAAGACTGCGATGACCCTGCGGATCGCAAGGTGCGCGAGGGCCCGCAATGCTGCTTGCAGCTTTAATTTTTTTTCTTTCCCCCCCTTAGATCGCATTTTTGGGGGCCTTAACATGCCCAAAAACTCACCAAACTTGGTAGAAAAATTCATTCGCCCAAAAAATTTTGAAATTTGCTGACATTTGAAACGCACATAGGAAAATGACTCTATAGCGCCCCCAATGCGTAGCCCCTCTGGCCAGTTTGACACAGGATTATGAAAATTGGCACACATATGTATCACCTCAAGACGCACAAAAAACTCTCTTGGACCCCCCCTCCAAACCCAACAGGAAGTCCGCCATTTTGAAATTTCTGTTAATTTTTGGCGATTTGTGACCCTGCTACAAAACTTTTCACGCCTCGCATACTTCATCCAATTGAGCTAAAACTCACTGTGTCCACTCAGGACACCATAGGGAATAGACGCATTCCAAAACTCTTACAAAAGTCTTACGGTGTGGTGGGGGCGTGGCCTCAAAGTTGACCATTCGCCATTACAAAGGAACTCCCTGTATTTTTTGCCCTAATGTGTAGCCCCGCTGGCCAGTTTGACACAGGTTCATGAAAATTAGCACACATGTGTATCACTCCAAGACGCACAAAAAAGTCTCTTGGACCCCCCCTCCAAACCCAACAGGAAGTCCGCCATTTTGACTTTTGTGGCCATTTTTTGCCCATTTGTGACCCTGCTTCAAAACTTTTCACGCCTCACATACTTCATGCAATTGAGCTGAAATTCACTGTGTCCACTCAGGACACCATAGGGAATAGACGCATTCCAAAACTCTTTCAAAAGTATTACCGTGTGGCGGGGGAGTGGCCTCAAAGTTGACCATTCGCCATTACAAAGGAACTCACTGTGTTTTATGCAGTACTACCCATATACTTTATGCAATGTGGACAAAATCTTACACTACTGCTATGGACCTGAGTCTGAACAGATATATATGCTAAACGGTCATAGCGCCACCTACTGGTAACAGGAAAGTTTGGTTGTAAACATGTGTTTATTGTATATCTGTGGAAATGAGAGGAGGAGAGCATAGGACAGGAGAGTATACGAGACGAGAGCATAGGAGAGAAGACTGCGATGACCCCGTGGATCGCAAGGTGCGCGAGGGCCCGCAATGCTGCTTGCAGCTTTAATTTTTCGTTTTTTTTTTCTTTCCCCCCTGAGATCGCATTTTTGGGGGCCTTAACATGCCCCAAAACTCACCAAACTTGGTAGAAAAATTCATTTGCCTGAAAAATTGCCTGAGTTTTGAAAAGCACATGGAAAAATGGCTCTATAGCGCCCCCTAACGCATAGCCCCTCTGCCCGGTTTGACACAATTTTATGAAAATTGGCACACATATGTCTCACCTCAAGACACACAAAAAAGTCTCTTGGACCCCCCCTCCAAACCCAACAGGAAGTCCGCCATTTTAACGTTTGCGGCCATTTTTGGCGATTTGTGACCCTGCTACAAAACTTTTCACGCCTCGCATACTTCATCCAATTGAGCTAAAACTCACTGTGTCCACTCAGGACACCATAGGGAATAGACGCATTCCAAAACTCTTACAAAAGTCTTACGGTGTGGCAGGGGCGTGGCCTCAAAGTTGCCCATTCGCCAGTACAAAGGAACTCGCTGTATTTTCTGCAGTACCACCAACATACTTCATCCAATGTGGACAATATCTTATAGTACTGCTATGGACCCGAGTCTGAAAAGATATATATGCTAATAGGATTATATTGTCACAGTGCCACCTACTGGCAACAGGAACTATGTCTTGTAAATGTGTAAATGTGAGACGAGAGCATAGGAGAGGGGATTACGTTAACCACACGGATCGCAAGGTCTGCGAGGGCCTGCAATGCTGCTTGCAGCTTTAATTTCTAATTATTTCCACACTGTTGACTAAACAACAGGACAGACACACTCTCTTTTAAAGGTCCAGTAGTGTTGCTGTGGAAGTAAACAATGAGGGCGTTGACTTGGAACATAGAGAACAGCTGAGTTAGCTGTAGTGAAGACAATATAACAAAGGAAAAAACCGACCTGCATTCTCTTTATGACTAATATTACTAAGTGCCATAATATCACTTTTATATGGTTATGTGTGACTACAGAAAAGTTAACTCACCACTGCCAAGGTCGAGCCCTGTTTGCAGAAAACACATAATCAGAACAATATATGATCACTCTCTAACCAGGTGGTTGCCATAGCAACATTGATGCGCTTCCGTGTATCATCCCCCATAGACTAATACAAACTTATGGCCACATGTGATGCACCATGTATTTCTAGGTATGTACTTACATGTCATGTTCCTTGTTAAAGTCCCAGTGACGAGGCAGAAAGGTTCCGAGGTTGTTTTTATCTTTGTGCTATGTTCTCATCTGTGTTTTGTGGCCACTCTGAGAGGGCGTTCCGGGCTGTTAGCCATGAAATTATGCTCAGTTTAAACTTGTGTGCCACCTAGTGGTTGATGATGATGATGGTGGTGATGATGATGATTTCATACCAAAGACACCAATTTTAAGATTATTATGTTTATTGATAGACAGTATCCTCCACCTGGTAGTTTTATATTTATATATATATATTCATATTGTTACACCCTAGCTTATATTTTTAGCATCTAGAGAAGAGACAGTGTAAACGGTTAATATATGAGTGATCAGGAGGAAGGATCGGTGACATCAGACGTGGTCAGGTGGCTGTCATCTAAAAACAAGCAAGGTTGAGTCAGTATGGTGTTGGCAAATAAAAAAATGTGTTGGACAAAAAAAGAGTTTTCACTTTCGTCCCACAGGAACTGAAGATTTCTGAGCTAGCAGCTGCATTAGGAGGCGGAGCTGCTGGTCCTGGTTCTCGATGACGGTGTGGAGTTTTTGCGCCACATTTCCCTGGCAATCTAAAGAACAGATGTTTTGTCTGTGCATGTGGATGCAACGTCGGGTTGAAACTACGTTTCATTTGTGCCGTTCATTTCAATCACAGTTAGCATTGGTTGCTAGCATTGGCTAGTGGACTCACCTCCTCCTCCATTGGGATTGTCAGTGGATTTTACAGCTGTGGGAACAAATCAGATGTCACACAGTTGGAAGTAATATATTAGCATATTAGCATTAGCATGTGATGCAGAGAAGTAGATCAAAATTCAGTTGTGATAAAATCATGTGTTAAAAGTCACACCATCGATGTCGGTGATGAATTATTTCATTATTTTTGAAATATGTATGGATAAATATGGTGCATATGGGCTAAAAATGGCCTTCAATATCCAGCTGTAGCTTTTTAAGATTAAGCAAACAGCTGCAATCACGCTGTCATTTCTCCATCAATCGTAGTCTTGACAACGATCCAGCTGGCAGACACCAGTATCTACCGCATACCTGGATGTGGAAATGTTCCTACACGTAGCACAGTTAGCACAAAGTCAACAAGTTCATGGCTAATTATACATAAAAAAACAGTCAGGTAATGACATGTCTGATGCTTTTACCTGGACGGAGAGCATCCTCCAAGTTGAACTGAAGGTCATCTGTGAGGGGAAAAGGTTCAAATTAGTAAATGTAGGGTTAACTGTAACTAGCATAATGTTAAAAAGGGGTGTACTCACTGCCAGGGGGGTTGGAAGGTTTGTTATCTGTACAATATAATAAAAAATGTGACTTCATTCCATTTAAATTGAGCAATATTATTCACCCGGACAAAGAGGCATGGACTAGAGTGCGATTTTAGGACTCACTTCCACTGGTGGTTGTAGGTGGTGTGGATCCTGCGGCAGACGGAGATGTAAACTGTTAGCATCTTCCAATTATCAATCAATAGTTCCAATCAACTAACTAGCCTGGCCCTATATATTAATATTTATCATTGAACTTTTGCTAATAGCATAGACTTTATATAAATATGGATGACATGAAGGCCCACAAGCTATGCAGAAGTTATGGGAAGATTGGTGCTGCACCTAATCTGGTTCCCTGCACACATGTTTGGCCCTAGGGCCCCCTTTCTGCCATAAAAGTCCAGGGAAATGTGCTAAAACTAAACAAAGTCACTCACCTTTGCCACGAAGAGTATCAAAGATGTTGATCCCTGGAAGAGATTACACACATTTAGAGGACACAACTTTCGAACACTAAGATTTTGCTGATTCAATCTAAATAGGAAGTGCCTGACACTCACTGCTGAAGCGCTTTTGTCGGTTAGCGGGCTTCTCCTGAGGGTTCTCTGTGCACGTAAACACAAGAGAATAGCAATATAATCCCAGATTATCATCTTTTCTATCAAATTATGCATAAACATTAAATAATTTGCACACTTTACATCATCATAGTCAGATAGGTTTAACAGGGTGTCATCTGCAAAGAGGTTGATTGGAAAATGTCATTAAATGGTTAAATTAGGTGTTTTTTGTGATGCTAAGCTAGTTAAACAGTGTGAAGTTTTTAGCATGGCGTGTCAAGAAAAGGTGAGTGGCACCAGGAATGTTGCAAGACTAACCGCTTGTTGGCTAACATGACAGCTCATTTCTCAACAAGACAGCTGGGTGTGTTGTTGCTAAGCAACATCAAGCCTAATAATGCAGTCTGATTTTCTCAGCCTCTGCACCGACGTGTCTGTGCAAGCTCTTTAATCGATATAATTACAGCACATAATAATTTTTTCCAACAAATATGGATCCACCGGGTCTGGATTTGATGAGGCCACTCACCATCAGTGAAAAGATCATACAAGTCAAATCCTGCATTAGGAAGACACAACAGTAAGTCTATTAAAAGACACACAACTGTCCTTTGTGTACAATTATTGATGCCTTTATCCGAACCACGGCATGCTAAACTTGCATGCACTCTGCATGCTTTTATATATCCCACATGCAATATCTCCTCGTGCATAATAAACAAGCATATGGACGCTTGCCTAGAATATCTGTCAGCCAATACTGCAGGAAACCTAAGAATAAGGAAGCACTTACACATTTATACTGACTTTTGTATGAAAGAAACGATGTTTAAGATAAGATAAGAGCCAAGGTGTTTAAATGGAGTGAGAGGACTCACCTCCTGAGGTGGGACTTGCCGGTTTGGGAGCTGAGAAAAGATATTTGATAGTAATATCAACACTGAGCCCAGGGGGAGAACCCACAAGTACGTGTCATGCTTACCATCATTATCAAAGAGTTCATCCAGGTCAAATCCTGCATAAGGAAGACAGGAAATTAACTATATGTAAATTATTAGTAATAAAATCATTAGATTCAAATCTGGCATTGCACATACCTTTGGCTGTCACTGCAGCCAGGACCAGGAAGAATGCAACCTTAAGAGCGAACCTCATGTTTGACTGTATAGCCTCTGACAGACAGACAGCAGCGATAGCAGACATGCATTGATACAGTGCTTTTAAAGAGCGGGCTGGGTGTGTCTGCGGCTCTGTTACAACAGGTATATTGTGAAAAATGCTCCCGACAACCCCGTCAAAAAAAAAACAGTGATTATTGAACAATCACAATCACAAAGAACAATTAGTGGTTAAAGTGAGTCATATGAGTAATGACTTATCAGAAGGGGGGGCTCCCTGTGGTTGCACAAGTTGGCACCATCTGTTTGCATTAACCCCTTTAGATTGTTCTAAATATTTCAAAAAAACAAAAAAAAACAAGCTGTTACAGTGCCCACACATGGCCTATTGTTATGTTTTTATGATTGAAAAATAAAACTAAATAAATAAATAAATAACAGGGGCCAAATTAGACAGAGATTATCAATATTCCTATAAAACAAAATAAAATAATATTAATAGCATCCCTAACACCATGGTAATCAATCCATGTCAGCAATAAAATAAAATAAAATAAATAGCATCCTTAACACCATAATATTCAATGTGTCTGTGTAACAGCAAACATGACCAATCTGTGATGTCACAGAGTCATGTGATGCTTCCCAATATTAGTCAATATTTTCTGGCTTCGAATTAATTGTATTCTATTATATTATGTTCGTCTTGTGACGCCATTTCCCTGAGGGCGGAACCATATACAAGCGTGCGGCGGCTTCGACCCGGACTCATTAGCGCAAACACCGGGACTCGGAAGCTAGCAGAAGGATGTGGCTGCTGTCAGTGTTGCTGCCTCTGCTGAAGCTTTATTTATGCGGGGTTAAAGTTCTTCTGTACCAAATGTTCAACAAGTCTTTTACGCTGCCAGGTCAGGTAACATTTTATCTAAAAAATGTATCTTTATGCTGTTTTGTCGTCTTTTAAATGTGGTGTTTCCAACGACAACAACATGTCTCGGTTCAATACTAGACTCCATTAGAAATATGGGTATTTTTAGCAACGTCGTTTATTGACGAATTTATAACAATTAAAAACAAAAATTGGGTGTTAATTAGAAGTGTTTTTATACCAAGTCATTCGAGCTGTAGTGCATATGAAACGCAGGTCACAAAATTAGTTTTAAGGAAAAATGATTAATGGCTATGCATCATAACAGTGTCAACAAACACAGTTTGACAGCTCTGAAACGTAATTGAATGTTCTGTGATGATGTCAGAGGATTGCATGTTTATATATATATATATAAACATGCAATCCTCTGACATCATCACATACATACATATATATGAATAGTAAGTTTAACATCACGACATTCCATTAAGTAATGTAGGCAACTTTAAATTTGGAAAAATCACAATGGAATTTGGTCTGAAGTATGAATGCACCTGTGTACTGAAGGATGTTTACTTGCTAGATTATATATATTTTTAGGTAATATTAGGTGCTGATTTAACAGCATAATTGACTGTGACTATTTTTTATAAAATTTTGTATGATTTATGTTGTTGATATTTCAGCTGAATGAATGCTAAAGCATGTGATGACGAAGATAGGGATTACTAATACAATACACAAAGGGGGTAGTGTTTATGCAGATAAAGATTTGTGGTTTAGACTATAATCTTACTAAGAATGTGCTCTGATTAATATCTAAAGGGGATTTCCTAGATTCTTGGGCTGTAGTTTGACTTGTGAATATTTTTTGCAGCTTGACTTGTGTGGTTTTTGAGCATTGGTTATGGTATTGATAATAAGGCAGCTGATTTCCTGTGTGTTTAATTAAATTAGCCCAAGATACAACATGTGATTAGTTAAATCATTTTGTAAATGTATACCATTCTCAGTTATGTGGCTGCAGTCATTTAGCTTAGCCTAGCATAGCTACATATGCTGGGATCAACCATTTTAATACTTTCTGTTAGCGTTGTCATTATATTTTGGAAAATGTGGTGGATTAAAAATTAGCATTTCTTTGCAGAAATATAAATATTTGAGGCTGGCAGATGTACAGTACACATATTTACACAATAGTTGTTATTTATTTAACATGGGGTGTATATATAACACATATATAAGTTGATATATTGCATTAAAATGTTTCAGCTGCTGATTCTAGTAGATTCTCTAGCAGATTCTAGTCCATGGAATGCTTGGATCAGAGTATTTTTTTATTTTAAAGCCATTAAATGTGCATTTTATTTGCTTCTCCGGCGTGAATCTGGGCTAAGTTTGTGTGCCCGCATCCTCAAATGTGTATTTTGCTGTTCTTGTTAGGTTCTCAATAGGTGAAGGCATCCAGGTGGATTGTGTATCTGAAGAATCAATGGAGGGTAAAAGTTCAGGACCTTCGTGCGCTTCTCTCAATCTGGTTGCACATCCACGGGCGAAAAGCAAAGTCTGGAAGTACTTTGGCTTTGACACCGACGCAGATGGCTGCATATTGCACTGGAAAAGGATATACTGCCGCGTGTGCATGAGCCAAATTGCTTACTCCGGAAACACCTCCAATCTGTCGTACCACCTCGAAAAGAACCACCCCGTAGAATTCAGCGAGTTTGTGAAAAGCAACACGGATCAGATGCGCGAGGCGTTTGCCACGGCTTTCTCCAGGATAAAGACCGAGCCTACCGGTGTACACGCACCACCGCAATCCCAAGACCCAAACTTAAAACAGAGCTCAGACAACGAGAACAAACGACACAACGATCTGACGTTGGCTGTCGTCAACTTCATCTGCGAAGGGTTGTACCCAGTATCCATAGTTGAAGATTCTACTTTCAAGAACTTAATGAGCGTAGTTGACCCCAGATATCCTCTCCCCAACAAAAGCCATCTCAAAGTCAAACTGGTTCCTCAGATGTACTGCCGCGTCCGTGACATGGTTTTTAGTGAGCTCGTCGGAGTTGTGAACTGCGGCATCACTACAGATCTGTGGCAAAGCCAGACCCAGAATCGAACGTACATTTCTCTTTCTCTGCATTCAGTCAATTACAACAGTGCTGTTGGCTTCTCAATGACCAACAAGTGCCTTAAAACGTTTAAAGTTCAGGAGGAGAACACGGCAGAAAACATCACCAGAGCAATGTACGAAACCTTCATAGAATGGGGGATAACTCATAAAGTCAGCGGCGCAACCACAAATGGTTCCGTAGACATCATCAAAGCATGCTCTCTCCTGGAACTCTCCATGGAAATGCCTTGCCTGGGGCACACCATCAACCGCGCGACGGACGAAGCGTTCCAGCTGCCGCGGCTTGACAGCTTTTTGGGATGTTGCTGCAAACTTGTGGATCATTTGAGAGAACCGGCAATGTACGCGTGGAAAGAAAAACAGAAGCAGCACGGCCTCGCCCAGTCTGCGTTGATCACAGATATGGGCAGGTCTTGGTTGAGCACACTGGCGATGTTGCAAAGAAAGAGCAACAGGTTGCTATATCCGCGACCCTCGCAGAGGGTTCGAGCAGTCATCATTTGAGCTTCGATGGCCCAGACTGGGCTTTGCTGGATGGCGTAATTGACATCCTGATGCCATTTAAGGTTGTGGCAAACATGATCACTTCATGCAGGTATCCTACTATTAGCATGGTGAGACCTGTCCTGCACATGCTTTTGAACACCACTCTTAAAGTTAAAGAAGGGGATCTCAAAGAGATCAGCATGGCCAAAGAGGTCAAGTCCAAGGTGTTGTCGAGCACCTATTCACAAAATTCACCACCATCACAAGAGATCTCAACATTCCTCAACATTGCCACGTTCTTGGATCCTCGGTACAAGAAGCTGCCGTTCCTATCAATTCAGGAGCGCTCAAAAGTTGAAAATAACATAATCGAGGAATGCAAAACAATCCTAGAGAAGCAGTTCTCGGAGCGTCCATGCCTCGATGATTTTTCCGCGATGTCCGATGAGCCACCCAGCAAAAAGCAAGCCCCGCTAAGAGAATCTTCAGC
Source organism: Parambassis ranga (assembly GCF_900634625.1). Lineage (NCBI taxonomy): Eukaryota > Metazoa > Chordata > Actinopteri > Ambassidae > Parambassis > Parambassis ranga. Next base: position 16,078 of record NW_021144698.1, read on the forward strand.
CAGCCACGCGACCCACGACAACCCGCTGGCTGCCATATTTTGCCCGTCAGATACCGTCAACAGCCAGGAGGAGCTACACGCACAGGTGGTCGAGGAGCTAAGCAACTACAAGTCGCAGAGGGTTCTTGGATTAAACGAAGACCCTTTGCTTTGGTGGTCAAGCCACGTGCCTTTGTTCCCCACACTATTAAAAGTGCTCCAGAAGTACTGGTGCGTTCCGGCCACGAGCGTTCCTTGCCACAGGTTGTTCAGCTCGTCCGGTACCGTTCTATGCGGGAAGAGAAACCGCATAGCGCCAGCTCTAGTAGATCAGCAGGTCTTTTTGTATGAGAACTCATGCAGCTACTATGAGCCTGAACCCTGTGAGGATGATGTAGACAGTATGTGGGAAGACAACAGGAACCTGGGTCAGCCACTGGAGTGACTATGTTCATGAACAATTCTGATGACTTTATTAAAATGTGTATGATTTGTGTGGTCTGTCAAGAAAACAACATTAGGATGGACACTCCTCAACACCACTTAACATATTTCTGTTTGTTGACTTTGGTGTAACTAAGATCTGTTTTTTGCATGACAACTGGACTGCAGACATATTCAGTGGTGCATCCTAAGGGCAGTAGTGATCTTCTGGTATTCTCATACATGCGAACGAGTCCCTAAGACTTCTAGAGTGTCCTGAAGGGGATAGGTAGTTATTCAGAAACATAAACTAATAAGAAAATATTGGACATTAATAGGATGTGTATTTTTGTGTTATTAAAGGTAGGGTAGGAGATTTTGAAAACTCAGTGAGAGTCAGCCAGATTTCTAAAGTAAACACACGCCCCTTTCTCTCGGAGCTCACCCCGAAGCCGCGCCTCCCAATCACATGGACGCGCATTACCTGAAGAAGAGCTGTGGTCTGTGACTTCGGCCATTATGCACGTACCTCTCTGGTGCGCGCAGAGCAGGAGGAGAGTGGCAACCAGCCGATACTCCGCGCAGGGTCGTCCCGGAGGATTGGTAGATTTTTTTAGCATTTTATAGCTTTCACAGATGATTAATATTCTTCGTTTTAATGCGAAACTGCCAAACTAATTGGTTGCTATTGGATTGTAAAGAGAAGTTACACTAATTTAACAAAAAGTGCATCAGAATGAAATCTCCTACCCTACTTTTAATCTTATGTTGATAAGTAAGTCTTTTATTGTTGAAGTTGCTATAGCTGTATAAGCAGTATAAGGCAGACTTTTATTTTGATATGTTACATGATACATGTATATGTAATGCTGCAATATCTTTAATATAACTGCTAAAAAGATCCTGTTAGCCATGTTAAGTTTACTTTTATTGCTAGGCAATTTATACAATTATTAAAAGTCCCCTAGCATTGAAGTTGGGACTGTTATTGTGAAATGTTGGAGGCACATTTCACCGATCACGTAGAACAGGGGTCTCAAACTCACCTGGGGGCCGCTGGGGGCAGAGTCTGGGTGAGGCTGGGCCGCATCATGTATTCCACCAAAAACAAAGGGTTTCAAATATTCCAAAAAAGTCTGGTCCAGTCTTATCAATCTTTATTAATAACAGGTCAGAACATGAACAGTTCTTCAGAACATAGAACCTCAAAACCTGTTAGGTAATCATGTTCCAACCACATGACCAACTTGTCAACAAACACCACCAAAAGCTGTCAGATGCCTGAGCTATGGTAGCCCATAAGTGTTAAAACAATATAAAACGCACAGGACAAGCATCAGCAAGTAAGTGTGTGTGAGAAAAATGTGCAGGCTGCACCAACACTAAACTGTGATGTCAAGTGGGGGGCCACAAAATATCGGCCCGCGGGCCACAAGACCCCTAATGTAGAAAAACTTGCGAACATTGTTAATAGCATAAACAACAATTATATTGTGATCTGTGCTGTGGTCCTCACTATGACTTGTACAAAGTGGATATGTTTTTGCATTTTGTAAGCAGTGGATAGGATTTTAAAAGGGCATGTTCTGCGTATGCTTCACTGTATGGTGGCAAAAATAATGTCTTATAGAATAGAATAGAATAGAATAGAAATACTTTATTCATCTCAAGCTGGGAAATTTCACTGTTGCAGCAGCCAAATACAGTCACTCAAGCATACCAAAAAAATAACAAATATACCTCTAACGGTAAAAATTAACAGTATAAACATTATTTACAGCAAGATAAATATAAACACAGGTGCAGAAGCAAAAATGTGCAATTTGTAATGCAAGTACTTGTACTCCTCTACCATCTCCACATCCTTACCCAGGATGCAAAGGGGGTTCGATGCTGTTCCCTTCTTTCTGAAGTCAATCGCTATCTCTCTGGTCTTGTCTACATTAAGCAGCAGGTGATTCCCTCCAGCCCACTCCACAAATCTGTCCACCAACCTCCTGTACTCCTCCTCCCGTCCACCACTTGTGCCTGTCTGTCAGGCCACAGGTCTTCTTAATAAATTGAATTTTTCATCATCATCAAGGTGGTTGTTGTGTAAATATGTGTATTGCTGACTTTAAACAAAATGAGATTTTTGATGCCTTAATGAAGCAGTTGTACTAAAATAAGGTAACAGAGGCCAACAGTGGACATGGACCCCATCTCCGGGGTGAGGGTCCGTGGACTTTTGTTTCATGTCTGGCTATTTTGGGTCATATTCATGCAAAAATGTAGAAAATTATTTGGTTAATCAGTTTAAATGAATGTTCTCATAAGGTCTAATTTCTCCTCCTACACAGTCTTACCCAAGCAAAAAGGAAGGGTTGCCATTGTGACCGGGGGCACCAGAGGAATGGGTTATGAGACTGCAAGACACCTGGCAAACCTCGGCATGCATGTTGTCCTAGGTAGGCTGTTATCCAATCACATGCCTTAATTCATGCAGCCCAAATCAATCTCTGTGATCTTCTTCAAATCCAGTTGGGAACGAGAAAGAAGAAGGTGCAGCGGCCGTCAAGAGGATTCGCGAGGAGGGGGCTGAAGGGAAAGGTAACCAGGTCCACCTGTGACCGCGTTGCTGCCGAAACACAAATTAAAAGCCGATCTTTCTGTATTTACACTCTCCCGCAGCTGAGTTTGTCTTCGTGGACTTGACCTCCATGAAATCAGTGCGGCAGTTTGCGCAGCAGTTCAAGGAGCGAGGCCTACCCCTCCACATTCTAGTAAACAACGGTAAGCTGCGCAAAGAGGTGTGCTAGTGTTACAGCTGTGAATGGTGGTCACAAGCCAGATCTGGCGTCTTCCCTCTCATGCAGCCGGCACCATGTTGGTTCCTGAAAGGCAGACGGAGGACGGCTTTGAGCTGCACTTGGGCCTCAACTACCTCAGCCACTTCCTGCTGACCAACCTGCTCCTGGACGTGTTGAAGAGGTCAGGAAGACCAGGCTCCTGCGCCAGGATCGTCAACATGTCCTCTGCCACGCACTATGCTGGAGTTGTACACATGAAGGACTTAAACAGGAGGTAGTTGTACGTGTCCCCCAAAGTGGATCACGTCTAGAAAATGTTGTGTTAACTGAACCGATCTGATCCTCCTCTCCTCACTCCAGGAGCTGCTACAGTTCCCACGGTGCCTACTCCCAAAGCAAACTGGCTCTGGTGCTCTTCACGTACCACCTGCAGGAGCAGTTGACGGCCGGCGGCTACTCCGTGACGGCAAACGCCGTGGACCCCGGGATGGTGGACACAGCGCTGTACGATAACTTGTGGAGCCTAGCACAGATGCTGAAGAAACCTGTGGCCAAAGTCCTGTTCAGGGTACATGCAAACATGAATGTCAAGATAAAAAATGTGATTTTTTTTTTTAAGTGTCATCACGTGACCCATGTCTTCCGCAGACTCCAGCGGAGGGAGCCTCCATAGCCATCTATGCCGCAGCTGCCCCCGACATGGAGGGTGTGGGGGGATGCTACCTGTACAACGGCCAAAAAAGGCAGTCCTCTGAACTGTCCTACGACTCGGAGCTGCAGGCGGATATGTGGAAAAAGAGCTGCCAACTGGTCGGTCTCCAGCATGCCTGACACATCCTGCAGGCACAGGAAAAATGATGCTGCCTCACTTTATTTTGCTCGAAATATCTAGAATGATAATAAAACCACTTCTGCTCAGGTAGGTTGACAGATTTAAGGCGCCAAAGACCAATGGTATGTATGAGATGAGAAAACACTGGGCCAAATATGTATCAATGTATAAGTGCCTTAGCAGCGCTGATTTATGCCTATAAACATATTACAGTATTGTGATTATTTTTCCATATATTGTGTTTATCAATTTTAAAGGAAAATCAACTGAATTTTGCACAAATGTTCAAAGCAATATGATAGAGCGTCTTGATGTATTCAGTGTTAACATGAAGTAGTATGCATTTCCTGAGTGCCTGTTTTGTGCTTATAGAGACACAGGGACCAGCTGATTGAAGACATGCTGTAAACCAGACAATGTGAATGATTTGAATATATTGCACACACTGTGAATGATACAGACAGTAATAATACTTGATTGCAAACTACTGTGGCAATAGCACATTTCTTCATATTAAAGAGAAAGCTCTTTATTGCTGACTGTTAGTACTTGTCTCTGGATTATTATTTATTGTTTTAAAATATATGCATGTGTGTTATGTCAAGGAAGAAAGATAAACTATTGCAATTCCAACATATGACCACCAGAGGGAAGCAGAGCAATGTGAGGTGAAAGGTGAGCTGAGAAGGAATGGCTGAAAGAATGGTTCAGAGGGTTAAGTGTGTGGTGTGTTGTTCTGTGGGACTGGGTTCAAGGCTCACTGAGAGGAGGTCCAAATACCTGGGTGAGTGGCTCATGTGGTAAAGGGAGTGCGTTATGCCCTTAAAGAGCCAGGTTCAAGTCCTGGAGGGTGCGAAGGTAGAAGATCTGAAGTCCAGAAAGGCCAGAAGAGAAGAGGGGGGAAGAGGTGTCACATTTTCCTTTATGGCATTCTCTGAGGACAGACGGTCCCTGTCTACTTCCTGGGACAAGTGAATATGATCAAAAAGGCCTTATAAATGACCAAAGGTGATCAAATAAAAAAACAAAATGTCCTCCCGGTTTTTGTGAGCGTGGGAACAGTGTAAGATAGAATCAGCAGAGCAGCACACATCAGATACTGCACACGTCTACGTGCTTATTAAAGCATCATCCTGCTACACTTCATTCATCAGCAGCCTCATCAGCATCATGTGACCATGGAAAAAAATACCTGTACCTATTGGTACACCTACCTGTTGGTATTTGTACTTTAATAACAGCACATGGAAAAAGAGCTTTGCACTTTTGACACTTTGACAAAAACATCAATTTTACACGTCAGCGTTTCCCACAGCGCTTTACAGTTAAGATGGTCCACCTTGACTATGTCCCCTGTCATAGACAGTAAAAAAGGGCTGCATTGCGATGAGGCTGAATAGCAGCACCTGCTGGTTAAATATGTTGCTGTGCCATCCATCACCATGCATACATGCCTGTTGTCATCATGGGAAGGACATGTGGAGATATGCTCTTGTTACATTTTCATCATTGTAAGAGTCTTTCGCTGTCATTTACTTGGTTGGAAGACGTTATCGGTAATGCCGTGCTCATCAGCTGACTTTTGCTGCCTTAAACACGGTCCGCTGGCCGCATTGAAGATGCAAGCCAGCCGGGTCTGGCCCGCAGGCCGTACTTTGCCCAGGTCTGATCTAAACTGTCTCTAATCTCAACTGCTTGCCCACATATCCTGAGTTTCTGCTTCAGCTTCCCGACTGTAGTCAGAGAGCACAGAGGAGCCGTGTGCAGCTCGTGGTTAACCCCCGTCACACAACAGCAGAAGTTCAGTGCACACATCTACGTGCTTATTAAAGCATCATCCTGCTCTACACCTCATTCATCAGCAGCCTTATCAGCATTATGTGACCATGTTTTTTTTCCTGTTTTAATTTGATAGTCTCATCTTCCTTGTGTTTTCCCATGTGTTTTACTTCCTCTTGTGTTTCCCACCTTTTGTGATTACCTGCCTCCCTGATGGTGCTCACCTGTGTCTTGTCACCTGTGGTGAGACGTATTATCGCCCTCTACAGGCTGCTTATTTTATTTATTTATTTTTTGGTTCCTGGCTCTCTCCAGGTGCTCTGATGAGGCTGCAGCTCCTGCTGGGCGGAGCACTGGGCTGATTGGTCCCATTGCATCAAATCCCTGCACACCTTTCTGCCTTCTTAAGGAGCTTTTCTTTGTTCTGGTTAGTTCCCGTTTGCACTTTGCGCATCCACTTTAGTACTTTTTTGGCTTTATTGTCAACAATGCTCAACCTTTAAAAAACATTTTTGACTGTGTCTGGGTCGAATCTGAACTCCACCACTGACAGGCATTTGTATGCACTGCTAACATGTCACAACATCTGTTTGTGTTCTTTTAGTGTCTCCATCTTGATGAAATGAGGCTGTTTTATCATCTTTTTGCTGTGCTGCTCTCTTCACTGATCTCTGCAGTGAAAAATAGAGGGCCTGCAGCAGATTCAATGAAAAGTCTGTCTGTAACTTTGTCACCTTGTACTGAATAACAATGGACTCCTCCAGGGCCGCCCCTAGTCAAACTGGGGCCCTAAGCAATAGTATATTAGTATATACTAATATAAGTTTGGCTGTATGACCACCAGTCTATGACCATCAGCTGGTCAAAGGCTGTACCACTCCTCTTGGCTGTTTAACAAAAGTAAATGCACAAAGCAAAGGCCTGACAGTCAAAGAACAGTAATGATGCTGCTGGGAAATTATTTTATCGCCAGTACAAGTCAGGTGGTTTATACTTTCATTTTAACAACACACCCACCTTTAAGTGAAGCAAGAGCTTCTCCCTGTTTTAATTTTTTCTTCCTCTTGGATGTTCTGGACTCATGCTGTCTTTTGGATGCTATTTGACTACCGATTGGTCCGATGTTGATTGTTGACAATCATCATGATGGTGTACAAGCGTGGTGTCAGACTACAGCTGCCAACGTTGCCCCGCTGGCATTTTAGGGGTGTTCATCATGTGTCTCATGTTGCGCAGCACTGCGGTGCACATCACTGATGCAATGTGCGCAGTGATGAGCTGCATGAATCAGTAACACAATGTGCACATCTCCTGCATGTTCTAGGGAGGGGCGGGGCTACAGCTGACTGATGGCTGCAGGCTAGAAACAGACATCACATCACAGATGTACTGACACTCTTTATTTCTACTTTATTTTAATGTGTGCTGACACAGACTGAGCATAACACAGACTGCAGTAATTTGAAAATCATTTAAAGTCCTCTTAAAATATAACAACAAGAAATCTTTTTTATTTGATGAAATAAAGCTCATATTGAATGTCATGTCGGCAAGAAATAAAAGTGTGTGATGTGTTCATAACAGTGTGTTTCATAAACACACACACACTGCTAATGATGTTGATGTATGCTCTCTCTCTCTCTCTCTCCTCTCGCTCTAGCTAGTCAGCCGATCAATACAGAACTTCCTCCACCAATCAGTCGCTGCCTCATTGCTCATACAACCAATCAAGTTGTAGCAGTAAATTTAAAGCTTTCCTCTCTCTGCTGTCAGCTGTCATTCCAGATCACCTTTGAGAGCAGAAAACCCCCAGAGGGCTGGACCTGACTGCTGTCCTGATAAAGACGTGACGAAGACTGTTTGGAGGACACACAGAGTGGACATGGGTCACAGAGCGCTGCTGCCGTTTGTGTCTCTCTGGAGTTCTGTACCTATCACCCTGCACAATGTTGTGCTATAAGAACAAGCTCCACTTGTGGATGTCGGGCCCTCATGGAGTCTGACAGTTTGAGCAGAAACATGCATATTAGTGGCCTGCAGCAGGTCATGTTGCAGGGCTCTGGCAGTGCTCCTCCTGTTCCTCCTTACACAAAGGAGGAGGTAGCGTTCCTGCTGCTGGGTTGTTGCCTTCCTACGGCCCCCTCCATGTCTCCTGGTGTACTGGCCTGTCTTCTGGTATCTCCTCCATGATCTGGACACTGTGCTGCCAGACACAGCAAACCCTCTTGCCACAGCTCTCATTGATGTGCCATCCTGGATGAGCTGTAATACCTGAGCAACTTGTGTGGGTTGTAGACACTGCCTCATGATACCTCTAGGGGTGAGAGCACTGACAAAATGCAAAAGTGAGCAAAACATCAGGCAGAAAGGATGAGAGCAGAGAAATGGTCTGTGGTCAGCACCTGCAGAACCTCTCCTTTAAAGGGGTTGTCTTGATAATTTCCTCTCATTTCCACCTGTTGTCTGTTCCATTTGCACAACAGCAGCTGAAATTGATTCACAATCAGTGTTGCTTCCTAACTGGACAGGCTGATTTCACAGAAGAGTGATTGACTTTACATTGTGTTCTTTACGTGTTCCCTCTATTTTTTTGAGCAGTGTATTATATATTATTTCAATTTATATATATGTGTAAATTGGTCAAATACTATCATTTGTGTAAATTTGTACTATGCAGTTTCCCACCGGCAACATTTGTTCCCAAGCATAAAACTTATTGCATGAAATACATAAATGTGACATTAAATAAATAAATGTAGCATTCAATAAATACATGTGGCAATAAATGAATGATTAATATGCTATGATATGAACGATCTGGCACCAACTGGCCACGGGGTCCAAGCAGATAAAGGGACGTTGGTGAGAGGTGATGAGGGAGGTGGAGTCTCGGGTGCATCACCAGCCAGCTGTCTGTACTTCCCTCTACATTCCCCCTTTGTGACTGTGGAGTCGCACCTTCATTTGCATATTAGTATATTACATTATTAGTAATAAGTACAGCAAGAAATACAAGAAACACATAAATAAGTGGCATAAAACCTGAATGTAACCTAAAATGAATAAAAGTTACAATAAATAAATTAAAGCTGCAAGCAGCATTGCGGGCCCTCGCGCACCTTGCGATCCGCGGGGCTATCGCTGTCTTCTCTCCTATGCTCTTGTCTCCTATACTCTCCTGTCCTATGCTCTCCTCTCCTCTCATTTGCAGAGATGTACAACAAACACATGTTTACAACCAAACTTTCCTGCTACCAGTAGGTGGTGCTATGACCGTATCATCCTATTAGCATATATATCTGTTCAGACTCGGGTCCATAGCAGTAGTGTAAGATTTTGTCCACATTGCATGAAGTATATGGGTAGTACTGCATAAAACAGAGCAAGTTCCTTTGTAATGGCGAATGGTCAACTTTGAGGCCACGCCCCCACCACACGGTAATACTTTTGAAAAAGTTTTGGAATGCGTCTATTCCCTATGGTGTCCTGAGTGGACACAGTGAATTTCAGCTCAATTGGATGAAGTATGCAAGGCGTGAAAAGTTTTGTAGCAGGGTCACAAATAGGCAAAAAATGGCCATAAAAGTCAAAATGGCGGACTTCCTGTTGGGTTTGGAGGGGGGGTCCAAGAGACTTTTTAGTGCGTTTTGGTGTAATACACAGGTGTACCGAGTTTTATAATTCTACACAAAACAGGCCAGGGGGGTGGGCAGAAAAACCTATGAAAACACAACATTTTGTGTAGCCAGTAGGTGGCACTGTGTCAAATCCCCAATATTGTTGTATAGATGTGTTTATGGTCAGACTCTGTTCATACATGTGACATTTGGTACAGATCGGACAGTAAACACAGAAGTTATAGTGACTTCCTGTTTCCTGTGGAATCGCCAAACTTTGAGGCCATGCCCCGGCCACACCATCAGACTTTTTTGTGCGTCTTGAGGTGATACATATGTGTGCCAATTTTCATAATCCTGTGTCAAACCGGCCAGAGGGGCTACGCGTTGGGGGCGCTATAGAGTCATTTTCCTATGTGCGTTTCAAACGTCAGCAAATTTCAAAATTTTTCAGGAGAATGCATTTTTCTACCAAGTTTGGTGAGTTTTGGGGCATGTTAAGGCCCCCAAAAATGCGATCTAAGGGGGGGGGGGGAATAATAATCCTAAGGGTTTCAATAGGGCTCTTGCACCATTCGGTGCTCGGGCCCTAAAAAAAAATAATAATCCTAAGGGTTTCAATAGGGCTCTTGCACCATTCGGTGCTCGGGCCCTAAAAAAAAAAATAATCCTAAGGGTTTCAATAGGGCTCTTGCACCATTCGGTGCTCGGGCCCTAATAATCCCTAGGGTTTCAATAGGGCTCTTGCACCATTCGGTGCTCGGGCCCTAATTAAAGCTGCAAGCAGCGATGACGGGCCCTCGCAGCCCTTGCGGCCCGTGGGACCAGCAGCCGCCACCTCCATCCCTATCGGCCCACGACGACTTCTCTCCCAGCTGTACTGGCACGAGCTGTGGTCTGCAGGGCAGAAGAGTACAGCAAAACACACATGTACAAAAAACAGGTCCTCCGGCCAGTAGGTGGCGCAGTGACTGTAGCATAGCAGCATGTCAATCTGTGCAGCGTCTGATGTTAAACATGACTGTAAAGTTTCATCCACATAGGATGAAGTATGTGGGAGATACAGCCACAAATACATCTATTTCCTGTGAGTTGGTGAAGGGTCAACTTTGTGGCGGCGCCACGGCCAGACCGTGTGACGGAGTGCTGCGTTTTTGATAACTTTTGGTCCCTAATGCCTTAAGAGTAACCAGACCAAGTTTCAGGTGAATTGGAGCAATCCTGTAGGAGGAGTTCGTGAAAGTGCGGGGAGTGAAAAATGCAAAATGGCGCAGTTATTGTAAAATGGCGGACTTCCTGTGCGTTTTAGAGGATACCTCCAAGAAACTTTTTTCTTGTCTAGAGGTGATACATATGCGTACCAATTTTTTGTGTCTGTAGGTCAAACGGGGAAGCAGATCTCATTCCAGGGGGCGCTGCTGAGCCATGTGGCCACGCCCACATATGACGATGAGGTGATATGAAAAGGTGCACAGGGGCTGATGTCATGATAGAGTAAGAGGCAGGTAGGATGAACAAATCAAGAAACACAGAAGCTTATTCTATGGTGGCGAAGGGTGACCTTTGTGGTGATGGCCCGCCCACACGGTGTAACATCGAGCTGTGTTTTTGCTAACTTTTGCCCAGCCATGTCTTCAGAACCAGGTGAGAAAATGTCAGGTCTGTCAGAGTATTTCCCTAGGAGGAGTTCGTTTAAATACCAGGTGTGGAATATGGATAATCAGCCTGAACACAATTCAGACCGCCAGTAGGTGGCGCTATGAGAGTTTCTGATGATTAGCATATCAATCTGCTCAGAATGACAGGCTCAGCATGCCTGATTTTTTTCATCCACATAGGCTGAAGCATGTGGGAGATACAGCCACAAATACATCTATTTCGTGTGCGTTGGCGAAGGGTCAACTTCGTGGTGGCGCCACAGCCAGACCGTATGACGAAGTGCTGCGTTTTTGATAACTTTTGGTCCCTGACCCCTGAAGGGTGAGCGCACCAATTTTCAGCTGTATCAAGCAAGGCCCCTAGGGGGAGTTCGCGAAAGTGCGGGGTGTGCAAATTGGAACACGGCGTGGTTTTTCCAAGATGGCTGACGCCCTGTAGGGGGTAGAAGTTTTTTTTCCAAAGGCATGTTTCCTGGCATGAGGCGATATATCAGCGTACCAATTTTCATGGCCGTAGCTGTTACGCTGAATATTTTCAAAATCCAGGGGGCGCTGTAGAGACATTTTCCAAGTCACTGTCGCGTCGACCGTTTCAGATCGCCATTTTTCGCGAACTGGGGCAGTCTGCCAATTTTGGTGAGTTTTCGAGCACGTACAGGGGGTCAAAATTGCGCCCAATGACGCAGAAGAAAAAATAAGAACAATAATAATTAAAGCTGCAAGCAGCGATGATCGGGCCCTCGCACTCAGCGCGACCGCCCCCTCCCCGTCACGCCGTCCCTTCCCACCCCCGCTCCCCCCACGAGCTGCGCCGATTTTGCCAGCGGTGGGAAGAAGCAGAGATGTGTCAGTGCAACAAATCTCTCAATATATGTAAAAATTGTTAGTGTGCAGTAACCTCCTCTTTACAGTAGGTGGCACTGTCCACAGATGTCCACACATGGTCGGGGTCGGGTCTGTATCACATGTAAAAGATTTGAGGATTTTAGGAGCATCCGTGGTGCAGTTGTAACAGCTGCAGTGGAGCCTAACACCATGAGAATAGTGGAGACCCGTCTGTGCATCAAACCTCAAAAAACATTTGATTCATACATGAAAAATGTCCAGAAGCAGTTACTTCCGGTTTCCTGTAGGTGGCGCTGTGCAGGTGACTCATGAGCATGCAGACGTGTGGGGGGACGGACCGTTAGGACATGAAAAAAATTTGAGGACGCTAGGACGATGCACGGCGAAGTTATAAGCAGTTGATGTTTCATGGCGAATGTTCAACAGTCGCCACCGCCAAGGGCAGCATGATACAGAAAACCACACAGGTGTCTCTGTGGGACGTCAAATCTGTGATCCTCATTTCGCTGTGTAATGACAGGGAAGGATTAAACAGAGTGCATGTCAGTGAAGAACATGGCACTTCCTGTCTCCACCACAAGGGAGCGCCATAGATCATGATGACATAGAGACGTTAAGGGAGGGGTTCTGACCACGTGCAGAAAGTTTGAAGCAGAAAGTTTCGGTCGCTGTCTCTAGGTGACAGCGACCGAATATGAAGTCAATCGGTCGAAATCCCTAGGAGGAGTTCGTCCGCATACCAAAGGTGGAAATCGCTGAAATTTGACCGCCTAAATCAAAATGGCTGACTTCCTGTGTGGTCTAGATCAATGGTGCAAGAGACTTTTATGTGCACCTGGATGTGTTCTGTGTGTGTGTCGATTTTTGTCTTCCTACTCCAAAAAAACCCCTATGGAGAGGAGTATTTTAAAAATTCAAGGGGGCGCCATTGAGCCATTTTGCCCCGCCCACTTACGAGACCCCCATCAGTTGCTAGTACATGCCCCCGAGAATGTGTGTATGAATTTTCATGATCATAGAAGGTCGTTAAGGTCATTAAATACTCAAACGTAATCTCACGGCGAAGGATCGACAGTTGGCGCCCCGCCACACGGACACCATTGCACGCAGCTTCACGGCCTTCATAGTGTAGCTTCACCAACTAGTTGGGAAGGTTCTAGAGGTGAAATGAAATAGATGCTGTCAACTATGTAGGAGCAGTACACGTCAGAGTAAAAAGAGGCCATTTCCTGTTACCAGCAGGGGGCGCCACGAGTAAGTAAGGGTTTCAACATATGGAGGTGTTCAGGGCGGAGCCCTCGTCATGCTCATAAAGTTTGAAGACGTTTGGATAAAGTATGCAGGCGTGAGAGCCGTTCAAATTTACATGGCGAAATCATGAATCGTCGCCAGACTTTGGCGAGCCACAGAGGCCACGCCCTTTAAGTTAGAGAAAAGCTTTTGATAACTTTTGATCAGCAGGTCCTTTAGGTGACCTCCAGCAAATTTCAGGTCAATCGGGCAACAGCTCTAGGAGGAGTTCGCTCACATACCAATGGTGTAAATCGCCAAAATCGCCATTTTCCATCCAAGATGGCGGACTTCCTGTTGGGTTAAGGTCATGGTGTCAAGAGACTTTTTGGTGCGTCTTGGTATGATAAACATGTGTACCGATTTTCGTGCACCTACTCCAAACTAAGCCAAATGCGAGGGGTGTTTTGAAAATTTCAAGGGGGCGCTGTAGAGCCATTTTGCCCCGCCCCTTTGCAGCGACCACAAAATATCAAATTTTTCGCCACCCCTGATGAGTGTGCAAAGTTTCGTGAGTTTTCGTGCATGGCAAAGGGGTGAAAAATGCAGTTAAACAGGCAGGCAAATAATAATAATAATAATAATAATAATAATAAACACAGCAATTACAATAGGGCCTTCGCACCACTCGGTGCTCGGGCCCTAATAATAATAAACACAGCAATTACAATAGGGCCTTCGCACCACTCGGTGCTCGGGCCCTAATTAAAGCTGCAAGCAGCGATGATCGGGCCCTCGCACTCCGTGCGACCGCCCCCTCCCTGTCACGCCGTCCCTTCCCTCCTCTGCTCCCCCCACGAGCTGCGGCGATTTTGCCAGCGGTGGGAAAAAGCCGGCAGACAGAAGCAGAGATGTGTCAGTGCAACAAATCTCTCAATATATGTAAAAATTGTTAGTGTGCAGTAACCTCCTCTTTACAGTAGGTGGCGCTGTCCACAGATGTCCACACGTGGTCGGGGTTGGGTCTGTATCACATGTAAAAAATTTGAGGATTTTAGGAGCATCCGTGGTGGAGTTATATCAGTTGCAGTACCGTATGTGTCTACTGGGTGGAGCCAGACACCATGAGAATAGTGGAGACCCGTCTGTGCATCAAACCTCAAAAAACATTTGATTCATACATGAAAAATGTCCAGAAGCAGTTACTTCCGGTTTCCTGTAGGTGGCGTTGTGCAGGTGACTCATGAGCATGCAGACGTGTGGGGGGACGGACCGTTAGGACATGAAAAAAATTTGAGGACGCTAGGACGATGCACGGCGAAGTTATAAGCAGTTGATGTTTCATGGCGAATGTTCAACAGTCGCCACCGCCACGGGCAGCATGATACAGAAAAACACACAGGTGTCTCTGTGGGACGTCAAATCTGTGATCCTCATTTCGCTGTGTAATGACAGGGAAGGATTAAACAGAGTGCATGTCAGTGAAGAACATGGCACTTCCTGTCTCCACCACAAGGGAGCGCCATAGATCATGATGACATAGAGACGTTCAGGGAGGGGCTCTGACCACGTGCAGAAAGTTTGAAGCCGTTTGGAGCAAGTATGTAGGAGAGAGAGCTGTTCGTGTATGAATGGCGAAGTGACACCACAGCGGCCACGCCCTTTAACTTAGAGAAAAGCTTTTGATAACTTTTGATCAGCATGGTCTCTAGGTGACAGCGACCGAATATGAAGTCAATCGGTCGAAATCCCTAGGAGGAGTTCGTCCGCATACCAAAGGTGGAAATCGCTGAAATTTGACCGCCTAAATCAAAATGGCTGACTTCCTGTGTGGTCTAGATCAATGGTGCAAGAGACTTTTATGTGCGCCTGGACGTGTTCTGTGTGTGTGTCGATTTTTGTCTTCCTACTCCAAAAAAACCCCTATGGAGAGGGGTATTTTAAAAATTCAAGGGGGCGCCATTGAGCCATTTTGCCCCGCCCACTTACGAGACCCCCATCAGTTGCTAGTACATGCCCCCGAGAATGTGTGTATGAATTTTCATGATCATAGAAGGTCGTTGAGGTCATTAAATACTCAAACGTAATCTCACGGCGAAGGATCGACAGTTGGCGCCCCGCCACACGGACACCATTGCACGCAGCTTCACGGCCTTCATAGTGTAGCTTCACCAACTAGTTGGGAAGGTTCTAGAGGTGAAATGAAGTTGATGCTGTCAACTATGTAGGAGCAGTACACGTCAGAGTAAAAAGAGGCCATTTCCTGTTACCAGCAGGGGGCGCCACGAGTAAGTAAGGGTTTCAACATATGGAGGTGTTCAGGGCGGAGCCCTCGTCATGCTCATAAAGTTTGAAGACGTTTGGATAAAGTATGCAGGCGTGAGAGCCGTTCAAAGTTACATGGCGAAATCATGAATCGTCGCCAGACTTTGGCGAGCCACAGAGGCCACGCCCTGTAAGTTAGAGAAAAGCTTTTGATAACTTTTGATCAGCAGGTCCTTTAGGTGACCTCCAGCAAATTTCAGGTCAATTGGGCGACAGCTCTAGGAGGAGTTCGCTCACATACCAATGGTGTAAATCGCCAAAATCGCCATTTTCCATCCAAGATGGCAGACTTCCTGTTGGGTTAAGGTCATGCTGTCAAGAGACTTTTTGGTGCGTCTTGGTATGATAAACATGTGTACCGATTTTCGTGCACCTACTCCAAACTAAGCCAAATGCGAGGGGTGTTTTGAAAATTTCAAGGGGGCGCTGTAGAGCCATTTTGCCCCGCCCCTTTGCAGCGACCACAAAATATCAAATTTTTCGCCACCCCTGATGAGTGTGCAAAGTTTCGTGAGTTTTCGTGCATGGCAAAGGGGTGAAAAATGCAGTTAAACAGGCAGGCAAATAATAAGAATAATAATAATAATAATAAACACAGCAATTACAATAGGGCCTTCGCACCACTCGGTGCTCGGGCCCTAATAATAATAATAAACACAGCAATTACAATAGGGCCTTCGCACCACTCGGTGCTCGGGCCCTAATAAACACAGCAATTACAATAGGGCCTTCGCACCACTCGGTGCTCGGGCCCTAATAAACACAGCAATTACAATAGGGCCTTCGCACCACTCGGTGCTCGGGCCCTAATAAACACAGCAATTACAATAGGGCCTTCGCACCACTCGGTGCTCGGGCCCTAATAATAATAAACACAGCAATTACAATAGGGCCTTTGCACCACTCGGTGCTCGGGCCCTAATTAAAGCTGCAAGCAGCGATGATCGGGCCCTCGCACTCCGCGCGTCCGCACCCTCCCCGTCACGCCGTCCCTTCGCTCCTCTGCTCCCCCCACGAGCTGCGGCGATTTTGCCAGCGGTGGGAAAAAGCCGGCAGACAGAAGCAGAGATGTGTCAGTACAACAAATCTCTCAATATATGTAAAAATTGTTAGTGTGCAGTAACCTCCTCTTTACAGTAGGTGGCGCTGTCCACAGATGTCCACACGTGGTCGGGGTCGGGTCTGTATCACATGTAAAAAATTTGAGGATTTTAGGAGCATCCGTGGTGGAGTTATATCAGTTGCAGTACCGTATGTGTCCACTGGGTGGAGCCAGACACCATGAGAATAGTGGAGACCCGTCTGTGCATCAAACCTCAAAAAACATTTGATTCATACATGAAAAATGTCCAGAAGCAGTTACTTCCGGTTTCCTGTAGGTGGCGCTGTGCAGGTGACTCATGAGCATGCAGACGTGTGGGGGGACGGACCGTTAGGACATGAAAAAAATTTGAGGACCCTAGGACGATCCACGGCGAAGTTATAAGCAGTTGATGTTTCATGGCGAATGTTCAACAGTCGCCACCGCCACGGGCAGCATGATACAGAAAACCACACAGGTGTCTCTGTGGGACGTCAAATCTGTGATCCTCATTTGGCTGTGTAATGACAGGGAAGGATTAAACAGAGTGCATGTCAGTGAAGAACATGGCACTTCCTGTCTCCACCACAAGGGAGCGCCATAGATCATGATGACATAGAGACGTTCAGGGAGGGGCTCTGACCACGTGCAGAAAATTTGAAGCCGTTTGGAGCAAGTATGTAGGAGAGAGAGCTGTTCGTGTATGAATGGCGAAGTGACGCCACAGCGGCCACGCCCTTTAACTTAGAGAAAAGCTTTTGATAACTTTTGATCAGCATGGTCTCTAGGTGACAGCGACCGAATATGAAGTCAATCGGTCGAAATCCCTAGGAGGAGTTCGTCCACATACCAAAGGTGGAAATCGCTGAAATTTGAACGCCTAAATCAAAATGGCTGACTTCCTGTGTGGTCTAGATCAATGGTGCAAAAGACATTTATGAGCGTCTGGACGTGTTGTGTGTGTGTGCGCCGATTTTTGTCTTCCTACTCCAAAAAAACCCCTATGGAGAGGGGTGTTTAAAAAATTCAAGGGGGCGCCATTGAGCCAATTTGCCCCACCCACTTACGCAACCCCCATCAGTTGCTAGTACATGCCCCCGAGAATGTGTGTATGAATTTTCATGATCATAGAAGGTCGAAAAGGTCATTAAATACTCAAACGTAATCTCACGGCAAAGGATCGACAGTTGGCGCCCCGCCACACGGACACCATTGCACACAGCTTCACGGCCTTCATAGTGTAGCTTCACCAACTAGTTGGGAAGGTTCTAGAGGTGAAATGAATTTGATGCTGTCATCTATGTAGGAGCAGTACACGTCAGAGTAAAAAGAGGCCATTTCCTGTTACCAGCAGGGGGCGCCACGAGTAAGTAAGGGTTTCAACATATGGAGGTGTTCAGGGCGGAGCCCTCGTCATGCTCATAAAGTTTGAAGACGTTTGGATAAAGTATGCAGGCGTGAGAGCCGTTCAAAGTTACATGGCGAAATCATGAATCGTCGCCAGACTGAATCGTCGCCAGACAGATCTTCAACAACCATGACATCCCGGTCCATTTCAAACCTATGACTACACTGAGACAGAGACTGGTTCACCCGAAGGATAAGATTCCCAGGGAGAAACACAGCAATGTGATATATGCAGTCCAGTGCAGTGAGGAATGCTCTGATCTGTACATTGGAGAAACTAAACAACCACTCCACAGAAGAATGGCTCAGCACAGGAGAGCCACCTCCTCATGACAAGACTCAGCTGTTCACCTCCACCTCAAAGACAAAGGACACTCCTTTGAGGACAACAACGTTCACATTTTAGACAGGGAGGAAAGGTGGTATGAAAGAGGAGTCAAGGAAGCCATCTATGTTAAGCTGGAAAAACCTTCCCTTAACAGAGGTGGTGGCCTCAGACATCATCTTTCTACCACATACAATGCAGTGATTCCATCCATTCCCAGGAAGTTTGCACATACTCACAGTAAGAACAAAGGGCTGTCAACCAGTCCCCCTCCGGCAGTTTCATAGTCGTTAGCCAGTCGTTAGACACACCTGGCCCAGTCAGCCAGAACATCACAGGTAAGTATGGGAACATTTAGTGCTATTGTTTGTAAGTTTTTTAAGTTTTACCCAGACCCACCCACATAGGTCTGTAACCACATATAAACCATGTTTCCCACCAAACAGTTAGAACTGATGAAGCTGCTTGGATGAGCAGCGAAACGTCTTCTAGAAAACTCTACAAGTCCAGACGCCTTGCTTCAACCTTCTCTACGTATGATGACCTGGATGACTGAGAATCTTCATCAACATGTTGCCAATCACTTTGGGAAGGACACCCTACGATTGGTGAGGGAACATGAAAAGACCTCTAGGAAACTGGCAGACTACAGGAACCACCTACGCTTCAGCCTGAGATGCAGACAGGAAAAGTTAACCCCGAACAGCCTACGTCTCGGATCCACTGTCAAGGGCCACAGAGCAGACACCATCCTGCAGAAAGCCCAGAACCAACTCCTCAACGAAAGGATCAGACAGATCAACTTCACCATAGACGCTCTCATGGTCACCACGGAGCAAACAAGATCACAGCTTGCCACCCTCCTACCCAGCGAAGTCATGGATGAAGTCATCAAACTGACTGAAAAAGTCCAGACGCACAGCACACCAGGGGTAAGGAACGACAAAAACGTAAATTCCATAAATTGAAAACTGTTTCCTCTGTTAAAAATGCAGCTAACCTTCACACATGGAGGAGGGAAGACCACTCACTGCCACAACAGGACACCCAGGACAAATGGGTAAAGAACCTTTCAGACAGACAACTGAGCCAGCCGGAAAAAGACGTGTTGGCCAAAGGACTCAACTTTGCCATCTCGCCAGAGCAGATTCCAGTGGTGGACCTCATCACAGCCACAGAGTCAGCCATCAAGAACAACAACCTGACAGACACAGAAGCTGAGCAACTCCGCTTGAAGGTCACAGCCACACTCTCCACTGCTAAAGCACCGCCATCCAACCTCTCCAGTGATGAAAGGAAGGCCCTGATTGCACTACAAAAGGACCGGGACATTACCATCTTATCAGCAGACAAAGGAAGATGCACAGTGGTGCTCAACACACAGGACTACCACTCCAAAGTGACAGATCTCCTCAGTGACACAGCCACATATGAGACACTGAAGAGGGACCCCACCGGAAACTACAAGAAGAAACTAGTCAGCTACCTACAAAAACTGGAGAAGGACCAAATCATCAACCGCAAGCTCTACTTTCGACTGTATCCGGGGGAAGCCACTCCACGCCTGTATGGACTCCCCAAGATACACAAGGAAGGAGTTCCCCTCAGACCCATCGTCAGCAGCACAAACTCAGTCACATACAACGTGGCTAAGCACTTGGCTGAACTCCTGACACCACTGGTAGGTGACACACCACATCACATCCACAACTCTCAGGACTTTGTGAACAAGGTGGAGAAGATCCAAATGGACCCAGACGACACCATGGTCTCATTTGATGTCACCTCCTTGTTCACCTGCATCCCTACATCAGAAGCCACAGAGATGGTAAGGACGTGCCTCACACAAGACAGCACACTCAAGGAGAGAACCAACCTAACGCCAGACCACATCTGTGACCTGCTGGACCTCTGCCTGACCACCACTTATTTCCAGTACAATGGGAACTTTTACAGACAGAAGCACGGCTGTGCGATGGGATCACCTGTGTCTCCTATTGTGGCCAACCTCTACATGGAAGAAGTGGAGAGAAGAGCCCTGAGTTCCTATCCTGGAACCACCCCCACCCACTGGTGTAGATATGTGGATGACACCTGGGTTAAAATCAAGACCAACGAAGTGGAACGGTTCACAGAACACATCAACGCAGTGGATAACAACATCAAGTTCACTCGCGAGGACACCAAGGACAACAATCTGCCCTTCTTGGACTGCACAGTACATATTGAGGAGGACAGGAGCCTCAATGTGGAAGTGTACAGGAAACCCACACACACGGACCAGTACCTGTTATTTGATTCACACCACCCACTGGAACACAAACTGGGAGTCATCAGGACCCTGCAGCACAGAGCACAAACTGTACCAACCAGCTCAGAAGGGAAGAAGAAGGAGCAACACCACATCAGGAAGGCCCTGCAAACATGTGGCTACCCGAAGTGGGCACTCATCAAAGCCACAAAAACAAGACCCCCCAACAACAAGAAGAAGGACGACACCAGGCGGAGAAAGAACATCTCCATTCCATATGTGTCAGGAGTATCAGAGAAACTCCGCAGGATCTTCAACAACCATGACATCCCGGTCCATTTCAAACCTATGACTACACTGAGACAGAGACTGGTTCACCCGAAGGATAAGATTCCCAGGGAGAAACACAGCAATGTGATATATGCAGTCCAGTGCAGTGAGGAATGCTCTGATCTGTACATTGGAGAAACTAAACAACCACTCCACAGAAGAATGGCTCAGCACAGGAGAGCCACCTCCTCAGGACAAGACTCAGCTGTTCACCTCCACCTCAAAGACAAAGGACACTCCTTTGAGGACAACAACGTTCACATTTTAGACAGGGAGGAAAGGTGGTATGAAAGGAGTCAAGGAAGCCATCTATGTTAAGCTGGAAAAGCCTTCCCTTAACAGAGGTGGTGGCCTCAGACATCATCTTTCCACCACATACAATGCAGTGATTCCATCCATTCCCAGGAAGTTTGCACATACTCACAGTAAGAACAAAGGGCTGTCAACCAGTCCCCCTCCGGCAGTTTCATAGTCGTTAGCCAGTCGTTAGACACACCTGGCCCAGTCAGCCAGAACATCACAGGTAAGTATGGGAACATTTAGTGCTATTGTTTGTAAGTTTTTTAAGTTTTACCCAGACCCACCCACATAGGTCTGTAACCACATATAAACCATGTTTCCCACCAAACAGTTAGAACTGATGAAGCTGCTTGGATGAGCAGCGAAACGTCTTCTAGAAAACTCTACAAGTCCAGACGCCTTGCTTCAACCTTCTCTACGTATGATGACCTGGATGACTGAGAATCTTCATCAACATGTCCTCCTAGGGATTTCGACCGATTGACTTCACCCTTTGCCATGCACGAAAACTCACGAAACTTTGCACACTCATCAGGGGTGGCGAAAAATTTGATATTTTGTGGTCGCTGCAAAGGGGCGGGGCAAAATGGCTCTACAGCGCCCCCTTGAAATTTTCAAAACACCCCTTGCATTTGGCTTAGTTTGGAGTAGGCGCACGAAAATTGGTACACATGTTTATCATACCAAGACGCACCAAAAAGTCTCTTGACACCATGACCTTAACCCAACAGGAAGTCCGCCATCTTGGATGGAAAATGGCGATTTTGGCGATTTACACCATTGGTATGTGAGCGAACTCCTCCTAGAGCTGTAGCCCGATTGACCTGAAATTTGCTGGAGGTCACCTAAAGGACCTGCTGATCAAAAGTTATCAAAAGCTTTTCTCTAACTTACAGGGCGTGGCCTCTTTTGCTCGCCAAAGTCTGGCGACGATTCATGATTTCGCCATGTAACTTTGAACGGCTCTCACGCCTGCATACTTTATCCAAACGTCTTCAAACTTTATGAGCATGACGAGGGCTCCGCCCTGAACACCTCCATATGTTGAAACCCTTACTTACTCGTGGCGCCCCCTCCTGGTAACAGGAAATGGCCTCTTTTTACTCTGACGTGTACTGCTCCTACATAGTTGACAGCATCAACTTCATTTCACCTCTAGAACCTTCCCAACTAGTTGGTGAAGCTACACTATGAAGGCCGTGAAGCTGCGTGCAATGGTGTCCGTGTGGCGGGGCGCCAACTGTCGATCCTTCGCCGTGAGATTACGTTTGAGTATTTAATGACCTTAACGACCTTCTATGATCATGAAAATTCATACACACATTCTCGGGGGCATGTACTAGCAACTGATGGGGGTCTCGTAAGTGGGCGGGGCAAAATGGCTCAATGGCGCCCCCTTGAATTTTTAAAATACCCCTCTCCATAGGGGTTTTTTTTGGAGTAGGAAGACAAAAATCGGCACACACACAGAACACGTCCAGGCGCACATAAAAGTCTCTTGCACCATTGATCTAGACCACACAGGAAGTCAGCCATTTTGATTTAGGCGGTCAAATTTCAGCGATTTCCACCTTTGGTATGCGGATGAACTCCTCCTAGGGATTTCAACCGATTGACTTCATATTCGGTCGCTGTCACCTAGAGACCATGCTGATCAAAAGTTATCAAAAGCTTTTCTCTAAGTTAAAGGGCGTGGCCGCTGTGGCGTCACTTCGCCATTCATACACGAACAGCTCTCTCTCCTACATACTTGCTCCAAACGGCTTCAAACTTTCTGCACGTGGTCAGAGCCCCTCCCTGAACGTCTCTATGTCATCATGATCTATGGCGCTCACTTGTGGTGGAGACAGGAAGTGCCATGTTCTTCACTGACATGCACTCTGTTTAATCCTTCCCTGTCATTACACAGCCAAATGAGGATCACAGATTTGACGTCCCACAGAGACAACTGTGTGGATTCCTGTATCATGCTGCCCGTGGCGGTGGCGACTGTTGAACCTTCGCCATGAAACATCAACTGCTTATAATTTCGCCGTGCATCGTCCTAACGTCCTCAAATTTTTTTCATGTCCTAACGGTCCGTCGCCCCACACGTCTGCATGCTCATGAGTCACCTGCACAGCGCCACCTACAGGAAACCGGAAGTAACTGCTTCTGGACATTTTTCATGTATGAATCAAATGTTTTTTGAGGTTTGATGCACAGACGGGTCTCCACTATTCTCATGGTGTCTGGCTCCACCCAGTGGACACATACGGTACTGCAACTGATATAACTCCACCACGGATGCTCCTAAAATCCTCAAATTTTTTACATGTGATACAGACCCAACCCCGACCACGTGTGGACATCTGTGGACAGCGCCACCTGCTGTAAAGAGGAGGTTACTGCACACTAACAATTTTTACATATATTGAGAGATTTGTTGTACTGACACATCTCTGCTTCTGTCTGCCGGCTTTTTCCCACCGCTGGCAAAATCGCCGCAGCTCGTGGGGGGAGCAGAGGAGGGAAGGGACGGCGTGACGGGGAGGGGGCGGTCGCGCGGAGTGCGAGGGCCCGATCATCGCTGCTTGCAGCTTTAATTATTATTATTATTATTATCATTATTATTTGCCTGCCTGTTTAACTGCATTTTTCACCCCTTTGCCATGCACGAAAACTCACGAAACTTTGCACACTTATCAGGGGTGGCGAAAAATT
This sequence comes from Parambassis ranga, assembly GCF_900634625.1. Lineage (NCBI taxonomy): Eukaryota > Metazoa > Chordata > Actinopteri > Ambassidae > Parambassis > Parambassis ranga. Next base: position 39,953 of record NW_021144698.1, read on the forward strand.
TGATATTTTGTGGTCGCTGCAAAGGGGCGGGGCAAAATGGCTCTACAGCGCCCCCTTGAAATTTTCAAAACACCCCTTGCATTTGGCTTAGTTTAAAGTAGGTGCACTAAAATTGGTACACATGTTTATCATACCAAGACGCACCAAAAAGTCTCTTGACACCATGACCTTAACCCAACAGGAAGTCCACCATCTTGGATGGAAAATGGCGATTTTGGCGATTTACACCATTGGTATGTGAGCGAACTCCTCCTAGAGCTGTAACCCAATTGAACTGAAATTTGCTGGAGGTCACCTAAAGGACCTGCTGATCAAAAGTTATCAAAAGCTTTTCTCTAACTTAAAGAGCGTGGCCTCTGTGGCTCGCCAAAGTCTGGCGACGATTCATGATTTCGCCATGTACCGTATTTTCACGACTATAAGGCGCAGCTAAAAGTCTAAAATTTTCTCACAAGTCGGCCGTGCGCCTTATAATGCGGTGCGCCTTGTGTATGGGTTGAGTACCAGACACGGGGACATGATACGTAAAGTACGTACGCTGGCAGCAATTCACCAATCAGCTGAACGCTACGTCATACGTACACTACGCACGCTAGCAGCGATGAACCAATCAGATGGATATTACGTCATACGTACCCTACGTACGCTGGCAGCAATTCACCAATCAGCTGAATGCTACGGTACAGCTCCCGGCACGTATATAACCTGCAAAATAATAACATCTTTTACTACTACTACAACTACGGACCCCTGACGATGGCACCAGTGAAGAGACTTGCTTACGACGCGCAATTCAAGCTGCAGGCGATCAGTTTTGCGGTTGCAAAGGGAAATAGAGCAGCTGCGAGGGAGTTCGGCATCAATGAATCGATGGTACGTAAGTGGAGGAAGCAGGAAGACGAACTGCGGCAAGCAAAGAAAACAAAACTGAGTTTCCGTGGCAACAAAGCGAGGTGGCCACAGTTAGAAGACCGACTCGAGCAGTGGATTGTTGAGCAAAGAACTGCCGGGAGAAGCGTCTCTACTGTCACCATTCGACTGAAGGCAGCAACGATAGCACAGGACATGGATATTGAACACTTTAAAGGAGGTCCGTCTTGGTGCTTTCGTTTTATGAAAAGGCGTCATCTCTCGATCCGCACACGGACTACCGTGGCGCAGCAACTTCCAGCGGATTATAAAGAAAAGCTGGCCAGCTTTCGCGCCTACTGCAGTGGCAAGATTTCCGGTAAAAACATCCAGCCCAGCCACATCATTAACATGGATGAGGTCCCCCTCACTTTCGACATCCCCGTTAACCAAACTGTGGAGCGAACGGGGACCAGCACTGTATCGATACGGACCACGGGGCACGAGAAGTCGGCGTTCACTGTTGTTCTCGGTTGCCTTGGCAATGGACAAAAACTTCCGCCTATGGTGATTTTTAAGCGGAAGACGGTGCCTAAAGAACAGTTTCCAGCAGGAGTCATCATTAAGGCAAATCAGAAGGGCTGGATGGATGAGGAGAAAATGGGAGAGTGGCTCAGGGAAGTTTACGCAAAGAGACCGGGTGGTTTTTTCCACGTATCACCCTCGCTGCTGATCTGTGACTCTATACGCGCCCATCTCACCGCTGGAGTAAAAAAACAGGTGAAGCAGACTAATTCGGAGCTTGCCGTTATCCCGGGAGGGTTGACCAAAGAACTTCAACCGCTGGATATCGGAGTAAACAGGGCGTTTAAAGCTAAGTGGGAGCGATGGATGGCAGACGGCGAGCACAGCTTTACCAAGACTGGGAGGCAGCGATAATGAATTAGGAATCACTGTGGTGCAATTTATATCCGATGACAGTCTTTATTTGTTAATAAAGTGTAAAGATAAAGTTGGAATCACAACAGGCATTCAGCAGCAGCCACTGCTCTGCCCATAGAAACACACACGCTGTTTCTCTGTGCTGCCACCATCGAGAGAGAGGCTGCACCGGCTCCTCACTGATATCCAGCCGGTTTTTACTGAATTTACGTACTGGTATGTTTTGGCGTAACCTGCGCCTTATAGTACGGTGCGCCTTGTGTATGCGCTGAGAACAGAAATAGACCGTGTAACTGACACTGCGCCTTATAATGCGGTGCGCCTTATGGTCGTGAAAATACGGTAACTCTGAACGGCTCTCACGCCTGCATACTTTATCCAAACGTCTTCAAACTTTATGAGCATGACGAGGGCTCCGCCCTGAACACCTCCATATGTTGAAACCCTTACTTACTCGTGGCGCCCCCTGCTGGTAACAGGAAATGGCCTCTTTTTACTCTGACGTGTACTGCTCCTACATAGTTGACAGCATCAACTTCATTTCACCTCTAGAACCTTCCCAACTAGTTGGTGAAGCTACACTATGAAGGCCGTGAAGCTGCGTGCAATGGTGTCCGTGTGGCGGGGCGCCAACTGTCGATCCTTCGCCGTGAGATTACGTTTGAGTATTTAATGACCTTAACGACCTTCTATGATCATGAAAATTCATACACACATTCTCGGGGGCATGTACTAGCAACTGATGGGGGTCTCGTAAGTGGGCGGGGCAAAATGGCTCAATGGCGCCCCCTTGAATTTTTAAAATACCCCTCTCCATAGGGGTTTTTTTGGAGTAGGAAGACAAAAATCGGCACACACACAGAACACGTCCAGGCGCACATAAAAGTCTCTTGCACCATTGATCTAGACCACACAGGAAGTCAGCCATTTTGATTTAGGCGGTCAAATTTCAGCGATTTCCACCTTTGGTATGCGGATGAACTCCTCCTAGGGATTTCGACCGATTGACTTCATATTCGGTCGCTGTCACCTAGAGACCATGCTGATCAAAAGTTATCAAAAGCTTTTCTCTAAGTTAAAGGGCGTGGCCGCTGTGGCGTCACTTCGCCATTCATACACGAACAGCTCTCTCTCCTACATACTTGCTCCAAACGGCTTCAAAGTTTCTGCACGTGGTCAGAGCCCCTCCCTGAACGTCTCTATGTCATCATGATCTATGGCGCTCCCTTGTGGTGGAGACAGGAAGTGCCATGTTCTTCACTGACATGCACTCTGTTTAATCCTTCTCTGTCATTACACAGCGAAATGAGGATCACAGATTTGAAGTCCCACAGAGACACCTGTGTGGTTTTCTGTATCATGCTGCCCGTGGCGGTGGCGACTGTTGAACATTCGCCATGAAACATCAACTGCTTATAACTTCGCCGTGCATCGTCCTAGCGTGCTCAAATTTTTTTCATGTCCTAACGGTCCGTCCCCTGTGGAAATATATGGTCAAACCTGGTCAAAATATATGTTTGTTTGCACATATGGTAAAAGTGTATGGTTGCTCATAGATCGAGACCTCTGACTGAGGCCATAAAGTATTCTGATGTTTAATGGTTAGTTTAGAAATTCGAACTGCAAACCCCTTAGTTGACCCAAAGATGAAAACACAAGCTTGCCAAAGAGATAAGATATACTCAAGGTCGTAACAGGAGGACCTGTGAGAATACACACACACACTCACATCAAAGATGTGAGTGGGAGAACTTCAATGTCTTTTAGTTTCGTATACGCCCTCCACCTTGTGATTATTGAATATGCATGTTTCACTGAAAAACATTACCTTTTATGCCTTTCTATGTAAATGTAACCACACCTTGTTGTCAGATTAATAAAACGAGCCTAATGCATGGGACAGACAGAATGCAAATGGTCAGCTGCTGGAGCAGATCGAGGGGTCTGTATTGAGCTGTGCATTCTCCCTTTATAAAGGCGAAACTGAAACTGATCAGTACTGGTTTTCATTCAATGTTCTGTGCATCGGGGACGGAGTCTGGGAATCCGGGGTGACCAGATCAGGTCACAACAATTTGGGGGCTCGTCCATGGGATCAAAGGCAAAAATCATCCTCAGATCCGTCAATTGAACACAGGGGCCGATTACGAACAGACAGAGGACACGTGCCATGGCAACAATAAGGTAAGCAGACCTTTTATATCTGCATTGACTACTCTAAAATGTAACGTGTCCCGAGTCTTAGTAGTAATCTGTCTGTAAAAGTAAAAAAGAACATTGACTGAATGAATTTAAGAGAATAACTGTAAGTGAATGAATTATGACTACAGTGAAATAACCGTAAGTGAATGAATTATGACTACGGTGAATGAGTAATGCCTACAGCTGTTTAAGAGATAAGTAAATGATGCCTGCAGAGGATTAAGAGAATTTAAGAGAAAAAGGGGTAGCAGAAAATCCTGAGTGTGGCGACTCCACCGGTGCTCTGACGAGAGGCCGGAAAAGCTGGGTTTGAGGCCCGGGGCTTGAGGAACCCTAAATCACTACAAAAAAGAGAGAAAAAGGAACAAGACCAGGCAAAAACACATGGTATGAATGTTGGACTGACTGGAAACTGAAACAATGACCGCACTAGTTAGGCGGGAGTTGTAGTAAGTCTACAGGCTTCCAAATTACAGATATATAAGATTCTGGTGTCACGGACAGAGGCTAGTCTCGAATCCATTGGACTGAGTACCAGGGACACAGCGTGCCATATTTCTCAGTCGGCCAGAATCTAGAAAAGAAAGGAACTCTGAGACTCATAACTGTGAGTCGTCTGAGATAAAGACGACAAGACCAGAGAGTAGAGAATAAATAATGAAATAACTGTGAGCCGTTCTTACACTGGACGGCAAGACCAGAGAATAAGTCCTGTGAGTTCATGAAGCACCCCTAAAGAGAAACAAAGAGAAGTGAAGATACAGTACTGACACACACACAGAGCGCGCAGTATAAATGGGTAAAGCATGAGTGTGGAATGTGTATGAATGCCAGAGACGAGGTGAACTGAAGCAGCAGCACTGCTGGAAACCTTAATTGGTGTAAACGTAAAGCAGTGGCCTGTTGAAGTAGGTTCACTCACGAACTGGATTAGTGTTTTTGTTGTGCACATACTTTTGTATATATTTCTGATGTGAACATAGTTTTGTGAACTTTTCTAACAACGTAGTTTGTTAATTCTTCTGAGCACAGTTTTGCAAATAACACAAACTTATTAAGCTTTAGTTTTTAATTTTCACGTAATCACATGACTGAGACTTTGATGACTGACGACATGGACGGAGATTTTAACAGAGACACTGTTGATGATGGGTGGGGTCCGAACAGCCCACTAAAAACAGTAGAAGCTCAACTGATTATTTTAGAGAAAGCGCTGCATCAGGCTTTTGACTCTAAAACCGCATCTGAAGAGATGACTCAGATGAGGGAGGCAGTCATTAATTTGTTGGGAGAAATAGGCCGTGGCATGAAAGATAGAGGTTGTTTACAGAAGGAGTTTTGGAGAAAGGAGGGTGAAGCGAAGGCAGAGAGGGAGAAGGCCAGGAAGAGTGCAGAGCAGTGTGGTTGGTCTAAGAAAGGGAGATTTAAGAGGGAGCAGGAAAAAGCAGAGGAAAAGAGAGCTCAGTGGGCGCGATGGGCTTTGATAGGTCAGGGTGTAACTCACCTCATGACTGAGAAGCCCAAAACACAGGATGACAAAGCAGAAAAACATAAGGATCCCCCACCGTATACACCACCCCCTCCTACTGCACCACCATCCTCTCATTCATCTGCTGGATGATATCCAGTTTTACAAATAACTCAAGGCACACTGGCCATAACAGACATGCCTGATTCCCCTGAGGCGTGGTCTGATGACAGCTCTCACACGTCCCAAGTGAGTAGTGTGTCTGCTTTACCCTCGGGAGTTAGCACCCGTGAAGGGCCTCCAGAGGCCCCTGACCTCTCACCTTTCCAGCTGCGAAAGGAGAGAGAACCGAGCTGCGACAGAGCACTATGTGTTGCAGCTGAAGCCCCGCTGTCACACAGAATACAGACACCAGACATTGTGAACACAAAGCAGGGAGAAATAGACAAGGTGCAACAGTTGCAGGAAGAATTAAAGGAGTTGCGGGCTGCTATAGCTCAGGACTTAACACCACACACATATGCACACGCTAACCCCCAATTTGGAAACGCTACACTTCAGGTGGGAGGCGTGTGGAAAGACGGATCACAGGAAGGGAGGACAGCTGGAGTTCAGATGCAGGTCGAGGGTGTTTGGTCCGCGGAGCAGGGAGACATGTTTGATTTATTACAGAGACAGGCCAAGGCTACTGAGGAGTGGTTGAAAACACATGAAGCTGAACACTTAGCACACAGAAGCAGAACACACCGCATGACAACTAGATCTCAAGGACATGATAATACACAGACACTCAACCATCAGTTACCACTGATTCAAACTGAACACCAGATCAAATATCGTCCATTCCCACTAGGTGATGTACAGGCACTAGTGGATAAATTACCTCCGCCGTCCTAAACGGGGTCCCTGAGACCGTAAAAACTGCCATGGATAATAACCCAGACATGGCAGGGTGTGATTCCAGTGTGTGGGAGAGACATCTAGTGCATCATTTGGCTCGTGCCCAAGAGGCAGCACAAGCTGACAGTAAGGATGTCCAGGATTTGCAAACACAATTATTGAAAATGCAATTGGCTGAGGCCAGACAGAAGGCCAATGACAAAAAGAAAGATAAAAATAATAAAGTCATGGTTGTCACTGAAAGCTCTGACGCACCTCCTGGCACACCTTGGGTGCCTCCACCACCTTATTCTCCTGATTATCAGCAGCCTACGGGGTCCTACAGGGGGTACGGATCAGGGAGGGGCAGATGGAGAGGCAGGCGCGGAAGGGGTGGAACACTTAGGGGACAGCCGAGGGGAGACCCAGGTCGTGACCGCTGCTATTACTGTGAGGAGTTGGGACACTGGGCCAAAGACTGTCCACACAGACAGGGACCGTATGCCCGAGGACGTGCAGCGTCTGGTCCACGGAGGGCTTCCTCCCGCCCCCCAGGACCTCCATTCACTGGACAGTTTCCTGTTTCCGGCTGGGAACAGTGGGATTGTGACTTCTCACAACAATGACACGCCCCACAGAGCAGCTCAGATTACATCGTTACGGCAGATCCGATGTTATCTATGCAAGTAGAGGATGAGACACTGCCTTTTCTGGTGGATACTGGCGCCACCTGTTCTACATTGTTTCACTCATCTTCTATGGAATTGTCCAGCAACTCTATCACTGTGATGGGCTTCTCTGGGGATAAACAGACTCTGCCTATAACCACTCCCATGACTGCTCAGCTGGGACATCAGACTGTTTCACACTGTTTTGTACACTCACCTCTTCTGCCTCTGAATATACTGGGGAGAGACTTGCTGATTAAGTTTGGAGCATCTATTTTGTGCGGCCCAGACGGGCTGACAGTGACACTGCCGGACGGCACCATGTTCCACTGTAATGTTGCAGACACAGGCGGACAATATCTGATGAGACCTGTGACTGACCCATGTGCTGACATCTACTGGGGCATGTTACATCCTGAAACTCCCCAGAACCCAGGAATCCTCTCTGCCTACCTGCAGTGGAAGCCCTGGATAGCGCAGGTCGAACCATATGTTTCTCCCCCTGACCCTCCTCATGTGACTCTGTTTTATGACAGGCAGCAAACTGATTGGTACCATGAGAAGTTTGCGCACTCCCTAGAGGGACAGGACTGGTCTATTACAGTCCGAGACATTTTTGTGGCACCTGAGGGCGTGGCAGCCGGTGTGGACCCCACTCCAGAACAAATGTCTTGGTACAAGATGAGTGACGAAGGGCATCCCCACGTCTCATTAGCTGTACATCCAAACCACCAGGCCAAAGAACTAGGTGGCATGGTTAAACGTGCCATGGGGCAATCAGACTGGCAACCCACACCTTTACCTCAAATCATGTATTCTCCATCTGCTAAAGCATACAAAATAACTGTTTCAACTATGAACACTGTCACTCTGGCACATGAACTGCTTGCTAGACATCATGGTAGAGAGAAAACTGATCATCCTCTGGCACAGGCTGTGATTGACAGCTTGCCACCACATTTATGGGCAGACGGACCCACTGATGTGGGTCTGGTGGACTGTGAACCTGTGACGTTTCAGATTAACACACCAGGCCCTTTATGGATACCACAGTATCCCCACAAGCCAGCAGCCGGAGCTGGCATTGCAGATACTATTCATGGACTCTTTGAAAATGGTGTGCTGGAACTCTCTCACTCAGATTGGAACACTCCCATCCTACCTGTAGAAAAGAAAGGGACAGGTAAATATCGCATGGCACATGATCTGAGGGACATTAACGCTGCACTGTCAACCCCCACGGTACCAGTTCCGAATCCATACGTGGCATTGGCCCAACTGGATCCTTCACAGAGCTGGTTCACCTGCATAGATTTAGCTAATGCTTTCTTTTGTCTCCCTCTGGCACCTGAATGCAGAGACATTTTCTCATTCACATATCAGGGAACGCAGTATCGCTACACCAGGCTACCTCAAGGTTTTGCGCTCTCCCCCGGTATTTTTAATCAGGTTTTGAAACAGATACTCAGTCACTGCACCCTCCCAGAAAACACTACACTCATTCAGTACGTTGATGACCTTCTTATCGCAGCTCCAACGGCAGCAATCTGCCTGGATGCCACGCAGGCTGTTTTGCAACATCTGGCCACAGCTGGTTTTAAGGTCAGCAAATCTAAACTCCAATTAGTCAGGAAACAAGTTGCTTTCTTAGGACGCATTGTTTCACAAAAGGGAGTCAGCATATCGCCTTCACACAAATCTACCATTTTGCATCATCCGCGTCCTGATAAAGTGAAGGACATGCTCTCATTTCTCGGTCTGACTGGCTACAGTAGAAACTTTGTTGCTAACTACACTGGCCTCACACAACCTCTCAGAGACCTTGTCAAAGAACATGGCATGCGTAATGTGTCAGCTCGCCTAAATTGGACGCAGGCCGCGGAACAAGCATTCATTACTCTTAAACAATCTTTGGCCACTGCAGCAGAACTAGCCACCCCTGACTACACTTTACCTTTCTATTTGGATGTCTCTGGAACGGATGCCTGCATCAATGGCATCCTGTTCCAGAGAAAAGGGGGAGAGAGACTAATACTGATGTACATCAGTGTCCCCCTGGACAACATGGAGAAAAGACACCCTCAGTGCACACAACACGCAGCAGGAATAGCTAAGCTAATTCAAAAAACCGCACACATGGTCATGGGACACCAGCTGTATGTACTGACAACACATAGTGTAGTGGCATACGTGAACTCAGAGACATTCACACTCACCTCATTGAGACAGAGGAGGTTGAGCAAGATTTTAGAAGCACCAAACATCACCTTCACACATGAGGGCATCAACATGGCAGACCAGATAGGAACAGGAGAGCCACACACATGCACAGAGAGGGTGATTAGGGAAGAAAAGGTCAGAGTCGATTTACAAGCCACACCTCTTTCAGAGGCCAGAAATCTGTTCACAGATGGGTGCTGTTTTAGACATGACACAGAAGGACTCAGAGCAGCATACGCAGTTGTTGAAGACACAGGGGAAGAAATGAGAACACTGAAAGCAGAAAGATTAGAGGGACAGCAGTCAGCGCAGAGAGCCGAGGTGAGGGCAGTGATTGAGGCACTAAAGATAGGTCAAGGACAGGACATCAATGTTTTTACTGACTCAGCATATGCGGCAGGAGCAGTGCATGTGGAATTAGGGCAATGGCTGAGAGCAGGTTTTCTCACTGCAACTAACAAACCTATACGGCATGAGGCTGAAATGAGAGAGCTTGCTGAAGCTCTGTTGTTGCCTAGCAAAGTGGCTGTGATTAAGTGCAAAGGTCATGGAGCAGGAACTGACAGGGTCACAAGAGGAAACAATGCTATGACCCTATGAGCTTCTTACAGGTCGACAGTTTCCTGGACCAGCTGGCCGGCTGAGACTGAAGAAGCATGCAGTATGGTATTAATATAAACCATAATATAATGAATTTGAAGCTTTGGTGTTAGAATTTGTATTACAGGAGAAAGGAGAGATGGTGAGTCCAGAAGGAGCCACACACAGCCGAGTGGGTCCTCCTGAAGGTGATAAAAGGAAGTGGTCGGAGCCGAGGTGGACAGGTCCCTATCAGGTGACGGAACGCACCTCACACGCGGTTCGGCTGAGAGGAAAGGGGGACACCTGGTTCCACTGGAGCCAGTGCACAGCTGCAGAGGAGCCTCAATGATCTCTACAGGACGTCCACGCTGATCTGAGGGCGCAGAAGTCTGAATCGGCTGATTCAGATACAGATCCTGTCACAAAAGGGGCAGAATAATCCCCTGACAGAGATCAAGGGTCCTGGGTAGTCTACCCCAGTGATCCGAAGAAAGAAGACACATCCTGAGGACGAGAGGACCAGAGAACCAGGCGGGGCGCTGGACGATGAGGCAGACGGACAGGAACACATACATGAACTTATAAAATTTTGAACAATTTTGTACATTCTAACTGACAATTGTCATTATATTTGAGCTGTTAGGAGTATCTGGGGGCGGGAACGGTGAAAGACCGACCGATTAAAATACCCCCACATACTATGATGTATAACATGTATTTGTTTTCTTGTTAGGATAACCATATTAGGGTTGTTCATAATTTTTTTGATCTATTGGTTACACTGCGAGTTCCCTGGACAGAGGTGTAATACTACATATTCATTTTTATATTAATCTTTATACTGTTCTACTTGTTACTTATATTATTCTTATACTATCCCATTGTTGGCAGAGGACTTGGAGGACGATCTGATTTTCAATGCAGGGATTTAAACGTTGCCATCACGTTTCGTTTTATGTACTCACATGATATGTTTTTTAATACACTACATTTTTCACAGAGTTTTTCTTTTTTGCACCTTCATTTATGGTTTTGACACGTATACACACACACCAGGTGTTTGGACATTTACTCACAGTGTTGTTACATATAGATGTCACTTTTACCCATAGTTTTGTTTGATTACACACAGTGTTTTCCTATTTGCTGATGTGACCGTTTTGTTTCTTTTTCCTTATATTTCTGAGTGTTGGACTCTTAGTAGAGTCCAAAAGGGGGAATTGTGGAAATATATGGTTGTTGTCAGAGTAATAAAACGAGCCTAATGCATGGGACAGACAGAATGCAAATGGTCAGCTGCTGGAGCAGATCGAGGGGTCTGTATTGAGCTGTGCATTCTCCCTTTATAAAGGCGAAACTGAAACTGATCAGTACTGGTTTTCATTCAATGTTCTGTGCATCGGGGACGGAGTCTGGGAATCCGGGGTGACCAGATCAGGTCACAACACCCCCCACACGTCTGCATGCTCATGAGTCACCTGCACAGCGCCACCTACAGGAAACCGGAAGTAACTGCTTCTGGACATTTTTCATGTATGAATCAAATGTTTTTTGAGGTTTGATGCACAGACGGGTCTCCACTATTCTCATGGTGTCTGGCTCCACCCAGTGGACACATACGGTACTGCAACTGATATAACTCCACCACGGATGCTCCTAAAATCCTCAAATTTTTCACATGTGATACAGACCCGACCCCGATCCCGTGTGGACATCTGTGGACAGCGCCACCTACTGTAAAGAGGAGGTTACTGCACACTAACAATTTTTACATATATTGAGAGATTTGTTGTACTGACACATCTCTGCTTCTGTCTGCCGCTTTTTTCCCACCGCTGGCAAAATCGCCGCAGCTCGTACGGGGAGCAGGACAGGGAAGGGACGGCGTGACAGGGAGGGGGCGGTCGCGCGGAGTGCGAGGGCCCGATCATCGCTGCTTGCAGCTTTAATTATTATTCTTATTATTTGCCTGCCTGTTTAACTGCATTTTTCACCCCTTTGCCATGCACGAAAACTCACGAAACTTTGCACACTCATCAGGGGTGGCGAAAAATTTGATATTTTGTGGTCACTGCAAAGGGGCGGGGCAAAATGGCTCTACAGCGCCCCCTTGAAATTCTCAAAACACCCCTCGCATTTGGCTTAGTTTGGAGTAGGTGCACGAAAATCGGTACACATGTTTATCATACCAAGACGCACCAAAAAGTCTCTTGACACCATGACCTTAACCCAACAGGAAGTCCGCCATCTTGGATGGAAAATGGCGATTTTGGCGATTTACACCATTGGTATGTGAGCGAACTCCTCCTAGAGCTGTTGCCCGATTGACCTGAAATTTGCTGGAGGTCACCTAAAGGACCTGCTGATCAAAAGTTATCAAAAGCTTTTCTCTAACTTACAGGGCGTGGCCTCTGTGGCTCGCCAAAGTCTGGCGACGATTCATGATTTCGCCATGTAATTTTGAACGGCTCTCACGCCTGCATACTTTATCCAAACGTCTTCAAACTTTATGAGCATGACGAGGGCTCCGCCCTGAACACCTCCATATGTTGAAACCCTTACTTACTCGTGGCGCCCCCTGCTGGTAACAGGAAATGGCCTCTTTTTACTCTGACGTGTACTGCTCCTACATAGTTGACAGCATCAATTTCATTTCACCTCTAGAACCTTCCCAACTAGTTGGTGAAGCTACACTATGAAGGCCGTGAAGCTGCGTGCAATGGTGTCCGTGTGGCGGCGCCAACTGTCGATCCTTCGCCGTGAGATTACGTTTGAGTATTATATGACCTTAACGACCTTATATGATCATGAAAATTCATACACACATTCTCGGGGGCATGTACTAGCAACTGATGGGGGTCTCGTAAGTGGGCGGGGCAAAATGGCTCAATGGCGCCCCCTTGAATTTTTAAAATACTCCTCTCCATAGGGGTTTTTTTGGAGTAGGAAGACAAAAATCGACACACACACAGAACACGTCCAGGCGCACATAAAAGTCTCTTGCACCATTGATCTAGACCACACAGGAAGTCAGCCATTTTGATTTAGGCGGTCAAATTTCTGCGATTTCCACCTTTGGTATGCGGACGAACTCCTCCTAGGGATTTTGACCGATTGACTTCATATTCGGTCGCTGTCACCTAGAGACCATGCTGATCAAAAGTTATCAAAAGCTTTTCTCTAAGTTAAAGGGCGTGGCCGCTGTGGCGTCACTTCGCCATTTATACACGAACAGCTCTCTCTCCTACATACTTGCTCCAAACGGCTTCAAACTTTCTGCACGTGGTCAGAGCCCCTCCCTGAACGTCTCTATGTCATCATGATCTATGGCGCTCCCTTGTGGTTGAAACAGGAAGTGCCATGTTCTTCACTGACATGCACTCTGTTAAATCCTTCCCTGTCATTACACAGCCAAATGAGGATCACAGATTTGAAGTCCCACAGAGACAACTGTGTGGATTCCTGTATCATGCTGCCCGTGGCGGTGGCAACTGTTGAACCTTCGCCATGAAACATCAACTGCTTATAACTTCGCCGTGCATCGTCCTAGCGTCCTCAAATTTTTTTCATGTCCTAACGGTCCGTCCCCCCACACCTCTGCATGCTCATGAGTCACCTGCACAGCGCCACCTACAGGAAACCGGAAGTAACTGCTTCTGGACATTTTTCATGTATGAATCAAATGTTTTTTGAGGTTTGATGCACAGACGGGTCTCCACTATTCTCATGGTGTCTGGCTCCACCCAGTGGACACATACGGTACTGCAACTGATATAACTCCACCACGGATGCTCCTAAAATCCTCAAATTTTTTACATGTGATACAGACCCGACCCCGACCCCGTGTGGACATCTGTGGACAGCGCCACCTACTGTAAAGAGGAGGTTACTGCACACTAACAATTTTTACATATATTGAGAGATTTGTTGTACTGACACGTCTCTGCTCCTGTCTGCCGGCTTTTTCCCACCGCTGGCAAAATCGCCGCAGCTCGTGGGGGGAGCAGAGGAGGGAAGGGATGGCGTGACGGGGAGGGGGCGGTCGCGCGGAGTGCGAGGGCCCGATCATCGCTGCTTGCAGCTTTAATTATACATGACTCTGGTTCTGGCACCGGTATCGCGATTTTGACCCCCTGAACGTGCTTAAAAACTCACCAAACTTTACCCAAAATTGTCCCCCAACTAAAATTTTTACTTGACACTGTCGCCATTGGCGGGCGTGGCTGCATGGCTCTGCAGCGCCCCCTAAAGTGTGAAAATATTCACCGCAAGTGCTACAGACCTGAAACTCGGTACACTGATGTATCGCCTCATGACAAGAACAAAAGCCTCTTGGACGAAAATTCCACGATGTACAGGAAGTCCGCCATTTTGAAAAACCACGCCTTGTTCCAATTTGCACACCCCGCAGTTTTGCGAACTCCTTCTAGTGGAATTGCTTGCTACGGCTGAAAATTGGTGCACTCGCCCTTAAGGGCTTAGGGACCAAAAGTTATCAAAAACGCAGCACTTCGTCATACGGTCTAGCTGTGGTTCCACCTCGAAGTTGACCCTTCGCCAACGCACAGGAAATGGATGTGTTTGTGGCTGTATCTCCCACATACTTCATCCAATGTAAATGAAAAAAATCAGGCATGCTGAGCCTGTCATTCTGAACAGATTGATATGCTAATGACCAGAAACTCTCATAGCGCCACCTACTGGCGGTATGAATTATGTTCAGGCTGATTATCCATGTTCCACACCTCCTATTTGAACGAACTCCTCCTAGGGAAATACTCTGACGGACCTGTCATTTTGTCACCTGCTTCTGAAGACATGGCTGATTAAAAGTTTTTAAAAACGCAGCTCGATGTTACACCGCGTGGGCGTGGCAACGCCACAAAGCTGATCCTTCGCCATCATAGAGAAAGCTTCTGTGTTTCTAGATTTGTTCATCCTACCTGCTTCTTACTCTATCATGACATCAGCCCCTGCGCACCTTTTCATATCACCCCATCGTCATATGTGGGCGTGGCCACATGGCTCAGCAGCGCCCCCTGGAATGAGATCTGCTTCCCCGTTTGACCTACAGACACGAAAATAGGTACGCATATGTATCACCTCTGCCGGTACAGCTGGAAGAGAGGTCGTGGGACGATAGGGGAGGTGGCGGCTGCAACTCCCGCGGACCGCAAGGGCTACGAGGGCCCGTCAGCGCTGCTTGCAGCTTTAATTTAGTGTTACTTTTATTCATAAGACTTACCTTTTAGTTTTGTAAACTTAAACTACTTTAGATTAAATGTTTTTGAGAATGAGACCATCCAGATAAATGTTATGTTGTTGATTAATAAAATCTGGATTAAGGATATTTTATTTATTCAATTTTTATGTTTCAGTTTTCCTCTGAGGGATCGCCACCTTATAGTGGTCAGGGGGATTGCGTGCCTCAGTGCTATACCAGCAGAAGCTTAGTCTTCAGGTGGTACTCACAAGTTGGACAGGTCTGAATATAAAGGCCTGACAAAGTGCAATCCACTTCTCCAGGCTGGCTTTGGACACAGCTAACAACCCAATTCAGCAAGGAAAATATTGTCACTATAAGACCAGAGGAAAAAAGTGCTTTAACATGAAGTGTACACATGATGCCCCCTTCACATTCTGACTGCCCCCTCATGCCTGTCTAGAACCAACCTGTTTCCACCTACAATGTAGCACATAAGTAATTTTTTTATTTAGTTTTTATGGGGTGCAGATCAGCACTACCATTCCTGTGGTCACCGGTTCAAATCCAAGCTGTGGTCCAAAGTAATATCCTAAAAGTGTCAATTTGAGTTTCTGAATCTTGAAATACATACATAAAATAGATATGTTCACAAAGTTTCCACAACTTTCCTTTCTTTTTTCATTTTTCCCTTTTTCCCCTCTTTTTCCTCTTCTTTTCTTCTCCCCCCTTCTTCCCTCTTATTCCCCATCTTAAACGGAAGAATGTTCCCCAGCTTGAACGCAGCGCCTTGGACCACTTGGCCATCCTGACATGAACAGCATGCTTTCCACAACAAATTTGGAACAGCTCCAGGATGAACACTTAATAAACAATCTGAAGTCTTCACTGACATTGATGTGACAGACCGAGAGTGTTTCTATGCTATCTCAACAAGTCTTGAGCCAGAGATAAGATGTTTCAGCCGCATTTATGGATGAATCATTTCTGATGATTGTGATGCCTTGAGATGATGTCCAGTATTCTGGAATGGAAGTCAGCATTCCAGAATAGAAGACAGCATTCCGGGACAAACGTCAGCATAACAGAATGAAGAGCAGATTTGCAGACTGAAAGACATAATTCCAGAATGAAAGGCAGAAATCCAGAATAAGCGGTAGCATTCCAGTATAGACATCCGTATTCCGGAATGATAGGCAGAATTCCCAAATAACAGTCAGTATACTGGAACAGAGGTCAGTATTCCGGAACAAAAGTCAGCATAACAGAATGAAGAGCAGATTTGCAGAATGAAAGACAGCATTCCGGAATGAAAAGTGTGTGGACTTGCACACCACGCGCCTTTGCGGCGCTGATCTTTTTACTTTTGGTTGTTTGTGTTTGATTTGCCGTTGTGTTATTTATTTTATTAAACAAATATGATGCACAGTCACTGTTTCTGTCTGCTGTCTCTTCCTCTGATGCTGAGTGGGGTCATTGTGGTGCAGGTTAGGGGTGTGAAGTGGTCCTTCTCAAACCTGCAGTAGAAAGTCTTGAGGTCGTCAGCAGTGGGGGAAGTCGTCTCCTGTGGTTTGTAATCTCCACACTGATGCATGGTTGTTAGCAGAAAAGCTGTTTTTTGACTCTTCTGAGTATTCCCTTTTTGTCACCTTGATTTCCTTGGTGAGAGGGTTTCTGGCCTGCCTGTACAGGACTCTGCCCCCACTCCTGTAGACCTCCACTTTGGCCTGCAAAGATGTCTCTGGCAGTGAAACATGGTTTATTGTTGCTGTATGTGTGAAAGGACTTTGTTGGCACAGTAACAACAATGCAGTGCTTCCATCCACACCCAGGAAGCTTAACACCAAGTCACATGTGTCCAGTAAGAACAATGGGTCGTCCCATTGTTCTTACTGTTCTTATTGTTCTTATTGTTCTTGTCCTGTC
This sequence comes from Parambassis ranga, assembly GCF_900634625.1. Taxonomy (NCBI): domain Eukaryota; kingdom Metazoa; phylum Chordata; class Actinopteri; family Ambassidae; genus Parambassis; species Parambassis ranga. The sequence goes on from NW_021144698.1 coordinate 56,892, forward strand.
CCCCCCACCCTCGTTAGACACACCACCTGAGATTCAACAGACAATCAGAAAATCCATCACAGGTAAGTATGGAGACATTTAGAGCTATTGTTATGTAAGTTCCACACAGATCCACCCACTGAGCTCATCTAGCACAGACAGTATAAACCTGGTTTCCCACCAAACAGAACTGAAGCTGATTGAAGGAGCAGTGGAACATCTTCAAGAAATTCTCCAAGACCAGTTGCCTCACTTCAAGTTCTTGAAAGAAGAAGAAAACAGATGCCAGCAAACTTAACAGAAGAACAAGACTGCTGTTAAACTTAAAAAAGACCCAAAATAAGAAGAACCAAAACACAACAGACACAATAGGAAAGAATCTGAATGGCTGCTGTTTAGTTTCTGTGAATGTTTACTGGTTAAAGACACTGTGTCTCTCTCAACAACCACACCTGCACATAAAAGCCCGGACAGTCTACAACTGACTGAGACATGAAGAAGACTTTAACAGGAGCACTGAAATGTTACCCTGTTGTTTTTTAAAGCAAGTATGATGTATGGTTCTGTAGTGTAATGGTTATCACAATTGCCTGACATGCAAAAGGTCCCTGGTTTGAAACCAGGCAGAAACATGACATTGTTTTGTTTAGACTCTTTCTTAGTAACAAGAGTAACACATGAGAACAGGACCAACCACCAAGTCTTTAAAATGGACAAACTAAAAACAGTGAGATGAACATTCTCTCTGTCAAAGATGATTATGAACTGTGGTTTGTCTCCTCATCAGTAGAATAGAAGAATTTTGATTGGAATGCCATGCCTAGGAAAGAAATAGACTGAAAGAGAATAAATTGGGATGCATTGGCTTCAAATGGAGTGGAATGGAATTTGTTGTTTGTTCAATAAACTGGTATGGAATGGCTTGGAATGGAATGAGGAAGAGTGGGATGTTTTGGATTTGATTAGGATGGAATGAATGGCTTGGAATAGGTAGTGGTCTCCTGGGCAGTGACAGTCTCCAGGTTCTGCAAAGTCCACCTGAAAGCAGGTGAAGACGTGGTATTGGTATTAATTCCGACTACATATTCCACCTTTCACTCGCTGCCATATATACTGTGCCCTGTGTGAAGTGATAATAAAAATGTGAATGTGAATTTATTGTAAAGAACTTTACTTATTATCCCTATTATAAGTGATAGCGCAGTGTGTGTGTGTGTGTGTTTGATGGAGTGTGTAATGTCTGCTCAGTATTATTTATACTGCTGTGTGTGATCTGAAAACTGATGAAACTGTGATGTGTCTGATGTTGACAGAAGAATCAGATGTCAGACAGTCAGATCCTCCTCTGTGACGACTTTAAGATAATATTAGAAATCTTTGTCTGCTTCTGGTACATGCAGCTGATCACCAGCAGGTGGCTCAATGCTTTGCTGTCACTCAATGTAACAATGTAACTGTTAGAATGATGGTGTGGCTCACACAGGTGTGTGTAGTTGAGGTTAATCAGTGCCAACAATGTTAGCTTCTCTCTACAGACTGTAAGAGAAACAGTCTGACTAAAGACAGGAGGAGGCAGAAATGTCACTGTGTGGATGTCAGCTGCCATAAAATACCACAGAAGAAGAATAAGAGGCAGAGGAAGAAGAACAGAGAGGGGAAAGTGTTTGTGGTGACAGTGAATTGGAGTAAAGCTCAGCTGCTACAACAGAATAGTTTCTGAACACATGTGTAGCCACCAAAACTACACCTGGTACAACAAAGGATCACAGTGAGTGGAGGACAAAGGCTTTGAACCAGAGGACCAGAGCTGAGCTCTGTAGACCAGAGAAGTCCTCCTGCAGTTTGTTCCTTTTGGCCCTCTGTTCTTTGTTTTTGCTGATCTTTTTGCAGTATTTTGCTGATTTATTTATATAATTTTATCATGTGAGAATGTTTTTGACATAGCAGCCTGTATTTTGGATTATTATGTTGGACTTATATAATAATATTTGGTACAGACAGGAGGACACACAGTGTGTCTCTGGACACTTTATTTTGGCTGTTTGTTTAGTTTCCAGGATACATTGAGCTGGTTAAGATGCTGCTGTGGTGTACATTGAAGCTGAAATGAAACAGTCAAGATGTGAGTGAAGTCCAGACTTTCTGCTTTAATTCAAGTGTTTAGACAAAAGTGTGGCATTAACCATTCGGGAGTTGTAGACATTTTCATACACACACATTTCTGCTGGCTCATATTTAATGGAACAAATGGCTGACAAGCAGCTGCATGTCCAGGTGAGTCCTGTTCCCTGGTTACTCCATGACTATTCCAGCAGATCAAAGTCCTGGAGGTGGTTCTGAGTGCTACATTTACATTTGGTAGCTGTTCACTTGTCTGTCTTTCAGGTTTGTCTGTGTTTGGCTCCACTTTAAACAGAACTCTCACACAGTGACATAAAAGCTGTTTTTATGTTACAGTTCTTTACACGTGATGAACACAATAAATGAAACAAATGTACAAAAATAGTTACATCACATTTTTCTGAACTAAAAACATTGATCATAAAATATAGTTCAAAAATACTCACAGTTCAAATGAGATTGATTTTCCTATTTTGAGGGCGCCTCCTGCTGGAGAAAAACTGCATCATTCTTAGATGCATGACTGACAGCAGTAAAGGTGGAGGCTGCTTTTTATGTCCTGGATGCTTGTTTACATATTCAGGTTAAATCTGAATGAATTTATTTTAATATAACACATTTAATTTATTCAAAAATAAACATTCACAGCTCAGTATTTACAGCGGAGCTAGTTGCAGTTTGGCTGTGGGTACATGCAAATGTTGAGAAACAAAATAGAAGCATGATCTCAAAAAGTTTGTCAGCACTTACATCCATAAAGTCAGGACAATCATCATGCAGGCACATGTTTCAGTTATTATTTGTACTACACAGTTTACAAGCAGAGGGATATTTGCTTTGGGTTCCTGCCCACATAGGTGTGGAAGGAAATGAAAAGGCAGACATGTTAGCTAAGACTGCAATAAAAAGACAGGCGATTGATTTAGAGATATCATTAATCAAATCAGAATTAAAGACCATTATAAAGAACCACTGCAACAAATCAGAGCATCACTGAGGACTGCTGCTGTGTTCTTTTTCCTCTGGCCCCCATACCACCACCTGTGTTTTAAATGTCTCTGTACTACTGTATTCCATAGTATTATTTGTATGACACTGAAAACAGTACAGTTCCTCTTGTGCAACAATATACCCAACAGTATAATACTCCTATTAGAATTTTATTATTTTTATTTTCAATTCTTTTTTAATTCTAGATTATTTGTTACTAATATGTTTCTAGTTTTTATGCTTTTCTAGTAGCTCACTCATTGAATTGTCTTATTATTTGTTCTGCTGCTGTAACGACTCATAGGAGTATAATAATCAGATGAGATACTAGTCTTATCTTATCTCTTATGTTAAGAGAAAATAAAAACTTGACTGTCAGCAGTATTTTAGGGAAAAGTTCTGGAAAAGTAATAGACTCCTGTCGAATCTACTGTCTACACTCCAGTCCGATAGGTGGCGGTAGTGCGCCTTAGAAGTAGGCTTCCAACCGCCAAAAAAAATTAAGAAGAAGAAGGAGGAGGAAGAGGAAATAGAAAGACGAGGACAGCGACAGCAGATGTTGAACAGAAGTGTAACTACTGTGATTGTTTTATTACATCCAAATGGCTGCTGTTGAGTTTCTGAGAGGTTTTATCAGCGAGCGGCTAACTACTGCTGCTGCTGAAATATTGGGAGTGTTTGAACAAACTATCGTCCAGTACGAGGAAGAGATGGACCGTCAGCGCAAACTGCTGGATATCCTCCTGAAGCCTGAGATAAAGTTACACAGAATAGGTATTTAAACATGACAATGGCACGTAACAACAACGTCTCTGTTTTAAAAGAGTGCACATTCAACATATAAGAGTGTTTCTAACAGGAGGACACTGACTTCATGACTTTAAAAGCTGGGGGAAAACGCTCGCACATTACCACTGTGTAGGTCATCAGTTGTTGAGCTGAGCATTATCGACGTAGCCCAAGTTGATAAAGGTTTTCATTTATTGCGGTTCATACGTTCAAACGTGACCTGAACAACAACAATATGAGTTTTTGTTCACAACAAAAAAGTATAGCGGTGTCAACAGAGGTTTTTGGTGACCGCGCATCTGCCTGATCAGACCTGCTTAGAATGCGCGTATATATTATATGTCGTTGTCATTATCGTCATCGTTTTGTGTAGTACACTGTTCAAAAAACAAAAGTAAACAGTACAGCACTGATATGATCCATTACGTGTTGGCTGTTAGGTGAATTCCACGCAGTGCTGTGGTGCACACCTCCACAGACCACAGCCAGGTTAAGTAGTGACAGCTTAACATCCACAGAAGATTTGTGGCTTCTGTGATAGACAGCAGTATTATTCAAATAAATTCCAAGATTCCTGATCACAGCTAGCAGATGCTAATTTATGGTGCCTAATGATCCTGTTATCAAACCTCCAGTTGTTCAAAATGTGATCATGTTTTTTCTTTAAATTTGGCTTCACAATATATTAATTTTCCACACAACTGAGGAAAAGTTAACATGTAAGAGAAATGAAAAATCAATTTTATGGAAGAAGAAATGTTTGCTTCCTGAAATGTAAAAAAAACAAACATTTTAACACACATTCAGGCACCAGTTATTCTGACACACCAGTTAAATAAGATAAATAGCATAAAGCTATTTGATTTGTTTAATAAAAGAACAAGGTAATGACCCCACCATGCAGTCTGAAACTGGACAGATTAAAATGTTTGTGCTACTAATTAATTATAAACTGTGCCTATAAAAATGTGACATTAAAGGTGTCTTTATTTTTTCACTTCAGCACTCTGAAGGGCCAATAAAAGCTGCTGTGGGCTGTAAATGTGGAGTTTGATCACAGACACAGTCTAACTCTGTTTTCTTCTGTCCCTTTGCCCTGCAGATCTTACTCAACAACACAATTGTCAAGTGGAGGATGTTCTGGCTGACCAGCAGCTCTGTAACCAGAAGAAGAACTACATTCTGGACCAGGAGGAACCAGAACCTCCACAACAGCAGAAACTCTGCACCAATCATGAAGGAGAGCAGCATGTACTGAAAGAGGAGACTGATCCGTCTACAGTAACTGCTACTTATGATGGACCAGAACCAAACTATGACATGGTTCTCTCTCACAACACTCCTCAAGGTAAAATGTCAAACTTGTGGAAAATCCTTTCCATATCAGTCAGAACTTAACATTAAAAGTGTCCACATTGACCACAAACTGGACTGGTCCACAAATGCAGAGGCAATATACAGGAAGGGACAGAGTCGCCTGTATCTACTGAGGAGACTCAGGTCCTTTAACGTCTGCCAGACCATGCTGCAGATGTTTTACCACTCGGTTGTCTCCAGCGTCATCTTCTACGCTGTAGTGTGCTGGGGCAGTAGGATGAAGACGGCCGACACCAACAGACTCAACAAGCTCATTAGGAAGGCTGGCTCGGTATTGGGAGTGGAGCTGGAGTCTGTGGTGGAGGTGACAGAGAGGAGGATACTGAGGAAACTCCTCAGTATTCGTAACAACACGTCTCACCCCCTGCATGACACACTGCTGTCCTACAGGAGCACATTCAGCGGTAGACTGAGACTACCGAGGAGCAGCACAGAACGCCACAGGAGGTCCTTCCTGCCAGTGGCCATCAGACTGTATAACTCCTCCCCTTTCTGTAGGGAGAAGCGCTAGATAATCATGTCAGGCATCACTGTCATTCCCTCCATTTGTCTATATTTATGCTTACTTAGCACCTTACATCTCCATATTGTATCCATGTATCATATATTGTGCTCATACTGCGTACTGTACTCTTATTTTTGGATTATAGTGACACTTATACTCTGATACTCTGTACTTAACTGCATGTAATGCAACTTGATACCTCTGGCACAAGAATTTCCTTCGGGATTAATAAAGTTTTATCTTATCTTATCTTATCTTATCTTATCTTTTTTCTCTTTGTCAGAACCTGAATGTTTATGATATTTCCTGTTTGTTAGTATTTTAATGATGAATTAATTCATTTAGTTGTTACAGGTTTTAGATGTTTCCATCATCACATTAGTCTTTGTGTCCATTTGTCCCTCCAGTTCTCCCTCAACAACATGACTGTAAGGAGGAAGAGATCCTGTCTGACCAGCAGCTCTGTAACCAGGAAAAAAGTCTGGACCACTTTGACCCGACTGTCATCCAATTCAAAGAAGAGATCAACCATCAGGATCCAGTGCTGAACATTATCCTGACACCTGAGATAAAGTTACACAGAACAGGTATGTGAACCTACAAACAAGCAGTGAATCCTGCATGTAGGATCTTAAGCTCTGTGCTACTTTTATTTTATGCTCAATGTAGTTAACAGACTTTGAACAGAGTTTGTACTTGTTAAAGGGGCACCACCCAGGCTGTAATATTTCAAATTAATGAAAAATCTAGGGCTGTAATCAATATAGGAGCTCAGCTTCGCTGAATGACGTTTGGATGATGGGGCTTAACATCCATTGTGGTCTGGGTATATCTGAAGCACGCTGCCATTGTTCTGAGCGTCGGCGCCTACAGTTATAAAACAATTTATTAGACTAAAACATTGAAATGTGTCAGTGTTCATATGCTCAAAACAGACAGGGCAGCTTTCCGTTTTTAGCTGATATGCCATGCTCGTAGTCGAGCTGTGATAGATAGACGTTTTATTGGCAAAAGGAAAGACCAGCAGACAGCCCAACCAGAACAGGACCAGTCACGCTGGATCCCATATATATCAGAAGTTTCTGAGAACCTCAGAAGGATTTTCAATGCACATCAGATCCCAGTACACTTTAAGCCCAGCTCTACACTGAGAGAAAAACTGGTCCACCCCAAGGACAAAACTCCCAGGGACAGACAGAGCAATGTAATCTATGCAGTTCAGTGCAGTGAGGAATGCTCTGATCTTTATGTTGGTGAAGCCAAACAACCACTCAGAACAACACAACCACAACAGAAGAATGCGGGCAGCAGTGGCACAGTGGCATAGCAGGGTTGTCCCGTAACCGGAAGGTTGGTGGTTTGATCCCAACTCCTCCCTAGTCACTGTTGTGTGTCACTCACTGGTGTATGGTGCTCTACAATTTCCCCATTGTAGGACTAATAAAGGTTTCAATTATTATTATTATAATGGCTCAGCACAGGAGAGCCACCTCCTCAGGACAGGACATTCTAGACAGGGAGGACAGATGGTTTGAAAGAGTTTGAAGCCATCTATCTTAAGCTGGAAAACCTTCCCTTAACAGAGGTGGTGGCCTCAGACATCATCTTTCTACCACATACAATGCAGTGATTCCATCCATTCCCAGGAAGTTTGCACATACTCACAGTAAGAACAAAGGGCTGTCAACCAGTCCCCCTCCAGCAGTGTTATAGTCGTTAGCCAGTCATTAGGAACACCTGGCACAGTCAGCCAGATCATCACAGGTAATAATGGAAACATTTAGTTCTATTGTTTTTAAGTTTTACCCAGACCCACCCACTGAGGTCTGCAACCACATATAAACCATGTTTCCCCACCAAACAGTTAAAACCGATGAAGCTACTTGGATGAGCAGCGAAACGTCTTTTTCATCAAAAGAAAATTGGAGAAATTAAAGATGAAAAGACAAGAACTGATCTAATGAAAAATTAAAGCTGCAAGCAGCATTATGGGCCCTCGCGCACCTTGCGATCCGCGGGGCCATCGCAGTCTTCTCTCCTATGCTCTCGTCTCCTACACTCTCCTGTCCTATGCTCTCCTCCTCTCATTTCCACAGTTATACAACGAACACATGTTTACAACCAAACTTTCCTCCTACCAGTAGGTGGCGCTATGACCGTATCATCCTATTAGCATATATATCTGTTCAGACTCGGGTCCATAGCAGTAGTGTAAGATTTTGTCCACATTGCATAAAGTATATGGGTAGTACTGCATAAAACACAGCGAGTTCCTTTGTAATGGCGAATGGTCAACTTTGAGGCCACTCCCCCGCCACACGGTAATACTTTTGAAAGAGTTTTGGAATGTGTCTATTCCCTATGGTGTCCTGAGTGGACACAATGAATTTCAGCTTAATTGCAAAAAGTATGTGAGCCATGAAAAGTTTTGAAGCAGGGTCACAAATAGGCAAAAAATGGCCACAAAAGTCAAAATGGCGGACTTCCTGTTGGGTTTGGAGGGGGGGTCCAAGAGACTTTTTTGTGCGTCTTGGGGTGATACACATGTGTGCTAATTCTCATGATCCTGTGTCAAACTGGCCAGCGGGGCTACACATTAGGGCAATAAATACAGTGAGTTCCTTTGTAATGGCGAATGGTCAACTTTGAGGCCACGCCCCCGCCACACCGTCAGACTTTTGTAAGAGTTTTTGAATGCGTCTATTCCCTATGGTGTCCTGAGTGGACACAGTGAGTTTTAGCTCATTTGGATGAAGTATGCGAGGCGTGAAAAGTTTTGTAGGAGGGTCACAAATCGCCAAAAATTAACAGAAATTTCAAAATTGCGGACTTCCTGTTGGGTTTGGAGGGGGGGTCCAAGAGACTTTTTTGTGCATCTTGGGGTGATACACATGTGTGCCAATTTTCATGACCCTACTCAAAACAGGCCAGGGGGGCAGGCAGAAAAACCTATGAAAACACAACATTTTGTGTAGCCAGTAGGTGGCGCTCTGTCAAAGCCTCAATATTGTTGTATAGATGTGTTTAGGGTCAGACTCTGATCATACATGTGACATTTCGTACAGATCGGACAGAAAACGAAGAAGTTATAGAGACTTTCTGTGTCCTCAGAAATGGTCAAACTTTGAGGCCACGCCCCGGCCACACCGTCAGACTTTTGTAAGAGTTTTGGAATGCGTCTATTCCCTATGGTGTCCTGAGTGGACACGGCGAATTTCAGCTCAATCCGTTGAAGTATGCGAGGCGTGAAAAGTTTGGCAGCAGGGTCACACATCGCCAAAAATGGCCACAAAAGGTAAAATGGCGGGCTTCCTGTTGGGTTTGGAGGGGGGGTCCAAGAGACTTTTTTGTGCGTCTTGAGGTGATACACATGTGTGCCAATTTTCATAATCCTGTGTCAAACTGGCCAGAGGGGCTACGCGTTGGGGGCGCTATAGAGTCATTTTCCTATGTGCGTTTCAAACGTCAGCAAATTTCAAAATTTTTCGGGCGAATGAATTTTTCTACCAAGTTTGGTGAGTTTTTGGGCATGTTAAGGCCCCCAAAAATGCGATCTAAGGGGGGGAAGGAAAAAAAAAAAAAAATGAAAAATTAAAGCTGCAAGCAGCATTGCGGGCCCTCGCGCACCTGGCGATCCGCGGGGTCATCGCAGTCTTCTCTCCTATGCTCTCGTCTCTTATACTCTCCTGTCCTATGCTCTCCTCCTCTCATTTCCACAGATATACAACAAACACATGTTTACAACCAAACTTTCCTGCTACCAGTAGGTGGCGCTATGACCGTATCATCCTATTAGCATATACATCTGTTCAGACTCGGGTCCATAGCAGTAGTGTAAGATTTTGTCCACATTGCATGAAGTATATGGGTAGTACTACATAGAATAGAGCAAGTTCCTTTGTAATGGCGAATGGTCAAATGTGAGGCCACGCCCCCACCACACGGTAATACTTTTGAAAGAGTTTTGGAATGCGTCTATTCCCTATGGTGTCCTGAGTGGACACAGTGATTTTCAGCTCAATTGCATGAAGTATGTGAGGCGTGAAAAGTTTTGAAGCAGGGTCACAAATAGGCAAAAAATGGCCAGAAAAGTCAAAATGGCGGACTTCCTGTTGGGTTTGGAGCGGGGGTCCAAGAGACTTTTTTGTGCGTCTTGGGGTGATACACATGTGTGCTAATTTTCATGATCCTGTGTCAAACTGGCCAGCGGGGCTACGTGTTAGGGCAATAAATACAGTGAGTTCCTTTGTAATGGCGAATGGTCAACTTTGAGGCCACGCCCCCGCCACACCGTCAGACTTTTGTAAGAGTTTTGGAATGCGTCTATTCCCTATGGTGTCCTGAGTGGACACAGTGAGTTTTAGCTCATTTGGATGAAGTATGCGAGGCGTGAAAAGTTTTGTAGGAGGGTCACAAATCGCCAAAAATTAACAGAAATTTCAAAGTTGCGGACTTCCTGTTGGGTTTGGAGGGGGGGTCCAAGAGACTTTTTTGTGCATCTTGGGGTGATACACATGTGTACCAATTTTCATGACCCTACTCAAAACAGGCCAGGGGGGCAGGCAGAAAAACCTATGAAAACACAACATTTTGTGTAGTCAGTAGGTGGCGCTCTGTCAAAGCCTCAATATTGTTGTATAGATGTGTTTAGGGTCAGACTCTGATCATACATGTGACATTTCGTACAGATCGGACAGAAAACGAAGAAGTTATAGAGACTTTCTGTGTCCTCAGAAATGGTCAAACTTTGAGGCCACGCCCCGGCCACACCGTCAGACTTTTGTAAGAGTTTTGGAATGCGTCTATTCCCTATGGTGTCCTGAGTGGACACGGCGAATTTCAGCTCAATCCGTTGAAGTATGCGAGGCGTGAAAAGTTTGGCAGCAGGGTCACACATCGCCAAAAATGGCCACAAACCTTCAAATAGCGGACTTCCTGTTGGGTTTGGAGGGGGGGTCCAAGAGACTTTTTTGTGCGTCTTGAGGTGATACATATGTGTGCCAATTTTCATAATCCTGTGTCAAACCGGCCAGAGGGGCTACGCGTTGGGGGCGCTATAGAGCCATTTTTATATGTGCATTTCAAAAGTCAGCAAATTTCAAAATTTTTCGGGCGAATGAATTTTTCTACCAAGTTTGGTGAGTTTTTGGGCATGTTAAGGCCTCCAAAAATGCGATCTCGGAGGGGGAAAAAAAAAAAAAATTAAAGCTGCAAGCAGCATTGCGGGCCCTCGCGCACCTTGCGATCCGCGGGGTCATCGCAGTCTTCTCTCCTATGCTCTCGTCTCCTATGCTCTCCTGTCCTATGCTCTCCTCCTCTCATTTCCACAGATATACAACAAACACATGTTTACAACCAAACTTTCCTGCTACCAGTAGGTGGCGCTATGACCGAATCATCCTATTAGCATATATATCTGTTCAGACCCGGGTCCATAGCAGTACTGTAAGATTTTGTCCACATTGCATAAAGTATATGGGTAGTACTGCATAAAACACAGCGAGTTCCTTTGTAATGGCGAATGGTCAACTTTGAGGCCACTCCCCTGCCACACGGTAATACTTTTGAAAGAGTTTTGGAATGCGTCTATTCCCTATGGTGGCCTGAGTGGACACAGTGAATTTCAGCTCAATTGCGAGAAGTATGTGAGGCGTGAAAAGTTTTGTAGCAGGGTCACAAATAGGCAAAGAATGGCCACAAAAGTCAAAATGGCGGACTTCCTGTTGGGTTTGGAGCGGGGGTCCAAGAGACTTTTTTGTGCGTCTTGGGGTGATACACATGTGTGCCAATTTTCATGATCCTGTGTCAAACTGGCCAGAGGGGCTACGCGTTAGGGCAAGAAATACAGGGAGTTCTTTTGTAATGGCGAATGGTCAACTTTGAGGCCACGCCCCCACCACACCGTAAGACTTTTGTAAGAGTTTTGGAATGCGTCTATTCTGTATCGTGTCCTGAGTGGACACAGTGATTTACAGCTTGATTGGATGAAGTATGCGAGGCATGAAAAGTTTTGCAGCAGGGTCACAAATCGCCAAAAATTAACAGAAATTTCAAAATGGCGGACTTCCTGTTGGGTTTGGAGGGGGGGTCCAAGAGACTTTTTTGTGCATCTTGGGGTATTAAACATGTGTGCCAATTTTCGTGACCCTACTCAAAACAGGCCACAGGGGCAGGCAGAAAAACCTATGAAAACACAACATTTTGTGTAGCCAGTAGGTGGCGCTCTGTCAAAGCCTCAATATTGTTGTATAGATGTGTTTAGGGTCAGACTCTGATCATACATGTGACATTTCGTACAGATCGGACAGAAAACGAAGAAGTTATAGAGACTTTCTGTGTCCTCAGAAATGGTCAAACTTTGAGGCCACGCCCCGGCCACACCGTCAGACTTTTGTAAGAGTTTTGGAATGCGTCTATTCCCTATGGTGTCCTGAGTGGACACGGCGAATTTCAGCTCAATCCGATGAAGTATGCGAGGCGTGAAAAGTTTGGCAGCAGGGTCACACATCGCCAAAAATGGCCATAAACCTTCAAATGGCGGACTTCCTGTTGGGTTTGGAGGGGGGGTCCAAGAGACTTTTTTGTGCGTCTTGAGGTGATTCATATGTGTGCCAATTTTCATAATCCTGTGTCAAACCGGCCAGAGGGGCTACGCGTTGGGGGCGCTATAGAGCCATTTTTATATGTGCATTTCAAAAGTCAGCAAATTTCAAAATTTTTCGGGCGAATGAATTTTTCTACCAAGTTTGGTGAGTTTTTGGGCATGTTAAGGCCTCCAAAAATGCGATCTCGGAGGGGGAAAAAAAAAAAAAATAATTAAAGCTGCAAGCAGCATTGCGGGCCCTCGCGCACCTTGCGATCCGCGGGGTCATCGCAGTCTTCTCTCCTATGCTCTCGTCTCATATACTCTCCTGTCCTATGCTCTCCTCCTCTCATTTCCACAAATATACAAAAAACACATGTTTACAACCAAACTTTCCTGCTACCAGTAGGTGGCGCTATGACCGTATCATCCTATTAGCATATATATCTGTTCAGACTGGGGTCCATAGCAGTACAGTAAGATTTTGTCAACATTGCATAAAGTATATGGGTAGTACTGTATAAAACACAGCGAGTTCCTTTGTAATGGCGAATGGTCAACTTTGAGGCCACTCCCCCGCCACACGGTAATACTTTTGAAAGAGTTTTGGAATGCGTCTATTCCCTATGGTGTCCAAAGTTGACACAGTGAGTTTTAGCTCAATTGGATGAAGTATGTGAGGTTTGAAAAGTTTTGTAGCAGGGTCACAAATCGCCAAAAATTAACAGAAATTTTAAAATGGCGGACTTCCTGTTGGGTTTGGAGGGGGGGTCCAAGAGACTTTTTTGTGCGTTTTGGGGTGATACGCATGTGTGCAAATTTTCATGATCCTGTGTCAAACTGGCCAGCGGGGCTACGCGTTAGGGCAAAAAATACAGGGAGTTCCTTTGTAATGGCGAATGGTCAACTTTGAGTCCACGCCCCCACCACACCGTAATACTTTTGTAAGAGTTTTGGAATGCGTCTATTCTGTATCGTGTCCTGAGTGGACACAGTGATTTTCAGCTTGATTGGATGAAGTATGCGAGGCGTGAAAAGTTTGGCAGCAGGGTCACACATCGCCAAAAATGGCCACAAACCTTCAAATGGCGGACTTCCTGTTGGGTTTGGAGGGGGGGTCCAAGAGACTTTTTTGTGCGTCTTGAGGTGATACATATGTGTGCCAATTTTCATAATCCTGTGTCAAACCGGCCAGAGGGGCTACGCGTTGGGGGCGCTATAGAGCCATTTTTATATGTGCATTTCAAAAGTCAGCAAATTTCAAAATTTTTCGGGCGAATGAATTTTTCTACCAAGTTTGGTGAGTTTTTGGGCATGTTAAGGCCTCCAAAAATGCGATCTCGGAGGAGGAAAAAAAAAAAAAAAAAAAAAAAAAAAAAAAAAAAAAAAAAATAATAATCCTAAGGGTTTCAATAGGGCTCTTGCACCATTCGGTGCTCGGGCCCTAATAATAATCCTAAGGGTTTCAATAGGGCTCTTGCACCATTCGGTGCTCGGGCCCTAATAATCCTAAGGGTTTCAATAGGGCTCTTGCACCATTCGGTGCTCGGGCCCTAATAATCCTAAGGGTTTCAATAGGGCTCTTGCACCATTCGGTGCTCGGGCCCTAAAAATAATAATCCTAAGGGTTTCAATAGGGCTCTTGCACCATTCGGTGCTCGGGCCCTAAAAAAAAAATAATAATTAAAGCTGCAAGCAGCATTGCGGGCCCTCGCGCACCTTGCGATCCGCGGGGTCATCGCAGTCTTCTCTCCTATGCTCTCGTCTCTTATACTCTCCTGTCCTATGCTGTCCTCCTCTCATTTCCACAGATATACAACAAACACATGTTTACAACCAAACTTTCCTGCTACCAGTAGGTGGCGCTATGACCGTATCATCCTATTAGCATATATATCTGTTCAGACTCGGGTCCATAGCACTAGTGTAAGATTTTGTCCACATTGCATAAAGTGTATGGGTAGTACTTTATAAAACACAGCGAGTTCCTTTGTAATGGCGAATGGTCAACTTTGAGGCCACTCCCCCACCACACGGTAATACTTTTGAAAGAGTTTTGGAATGCGTCTATTCCCTATGGTGTCCTGAGTGGACACAGTGAATTTCAGCTCAATTGCAAGAAGTATGTGAGTCGTGAAAAGTTTTGAAGCAGGGTCACAAATAGGCACAAAATGGCCACAAAAGTCAAAATGGCGGACTTCCTGTTGGGTTTGGAGGGGGGGTCCAAGAGACTTTTTTGTGCGTCTTGGGGTGATACACATGTGTGCTAATTCTCATGATCCTGTGTCAAACTGGCCAGCGGGGCTACGCATTAGGGCAATAAATACAGTGAGTTCCTTTGTAATGGGGAACGGTCAACTTTGAGGCCACTCCCCCGCCACACGGTAATACTTTTGAAAGAGTTTTGGAATGCGTCTATTCCCTATGGTGTCCTGAGTAGACACAGTGAATTTCAGCTCAATTGCATGAAGTATGCGAGGCGTGAAAAGTTTTGAAGCAGGGTCACAAATAGGCAAAAAATGGCCACAAAAGTCAAAATGGCGGACTTCCTGTTGGGTTTGGAGGGGGGGTCCAAGAGACTTTTTTGTGCGTCTTGGGGTGATACACATGTGTGCTAATTCTCATGATCCTGTGTCAAACTGGCCAGCGGGGCTACGCATTAGGGCAATAAATACAGTGAGTTCCTTTGTAATGGCGAATGGTCAAGTTTGAGGCCACGCCCCCGCCACACCGTCAGACTTTTGTAAGAGTTTTTGAATGCGTCTATTCCCTATGGTGTCCTGAGTGGACACAGTGAGTTTTAGCTCATTTGGAGGAAGTATGCGAGGCGTGAAAAGTTTTGTAGGAGGGTCACAAATCGCCAAAAATTAACAGAAATTTCAAAATTGCGGACTTCCTGTTGGGTTTGGAGGGGGGGTCCAAGAGACTTTTTTGTGCATCTTGGGGTGATACACATGTGTACCAATTTTCATGACCCTACTCAAAACAGGCCAGGGGGGCAGGCAGAAAAACCTATGAAAACACAACATTTTGTGTAGCCAGTAGGTGGCGCTCTGTCAAAGCCTCAATATTGTTGTATAGATGTGTTTAGGGTCAGACTCTGATCATACATGTGACATTTCGTACAGATCGGACAGAAAACGAAGAAGTTATAGAGACTTTCTGTGTCCTCAGAAATGGTCAAACTTTGAGGCCACGCCCCGGCCACACCGTAAGACTTTTGTAAGAGTTTTGGAATGCGTCTATTCCCTATGGTGTCCTGAGTGGACACGGCGAATTTCAGCTCAATCCGTTGAAGTATGCGAGGCGTGAAAAGTTTGGCAGCAGGGTCACACATCGCCAAAAATGGCCACAAACCTTCAAATGGCGGACTTCCTGTTGGGTTTGGAGGGGGGGTCCAAGAGACTTTTTTGTGCGTCTTGAGGTGATACATATGTGTGCCAATTTTCATAATCCTGTGTCAAACCGGCCAGAGGGGCTACGCGTTGGGGGCGCTATAGAGCCATTTTTATATGTGCATTTCAAAAGTCAGCAAATTTCAAAATTTTTCGGGCGAATGAATTTTTCTACCAAGTTTGGTGAGTTTTTGGGCATGTTAAGGCCTCCAAAAATGCGATCTCGTAGGGGGAAAAAAAAAAAAAAAAAAAATAATAATCCTAAGGGTTTCAATAGGGCTCTTGCACCATTCGGTGCTCGGGCCCTAATAATCCTAAGGGTTTCAATAGGGCTCTTGCACCATTCGGTGCTCGGACCCTAATAATCCTAAGGGTTTCAATAGGGCTCTTGCACCATTCGGTGCTCGGGCCCTAAAAATAAATAAATTAAAGCTGCAAGCAGCATTGCGGGCCCTCGCGCACCTTGCGATCCGCGGGGGTCATCGCAGTCTTCTCTCCTATGCTCTCGTCTCCTATACTCTCCTGTGCTATGCTCTCCTCTTCTCATTTCCACAGATATACAACAAACACATGTTTACAACCAAACTCGGATAAAATAGGATGATACGGTCATAGCGCCACCTACTGGTAGCAGGAAAGTTTGGTTGTAAACATGTGTTTGTTGTACATCTCTGCAAATGGGAGGAAAACAGAGCATAGGACAGGAGAGTATAGGAGACAAGAGCATAGGAGAGAAGACAGCAATAGCCCCGTGGATCGCAAGGTCAGCGAGGGCCCGCAATGCTGCTTGCAGCTTTAATTTTTTTAGGGCCCGAGCACCGAATGGTGCAAGAGCCCTATTGAAACCCTTAGGATTATTATTAGGGCCCGAGCACCGAATGGTGCAAGAGCCCTATTGAAACCCTTAGGATTATTATTAGGGCCCGAGCACCGAATGGTGCAAGAGCCCTATTGAAACCCTTAGGATTATTATTTTTTTTTTTTTTTTTTTTTTTTTTTTTAGGGCCCGAGCACCGAATGGTGCAAGAGCCCTATTGAAACCCTTAGGATTATTATTTTTTTTTTTTTTTTTCCCCCTCCGAGATCGCATTTTTGGGGGCCTTAACATGCCCAAAAACTCACCAAACTTGGTAGAAAAATTCATTCGCCCGAAAAATTTTGAAATTTGCTGACTTTTGAAATGCACATATAAAAATGGCTCTATAGCGCCCCCAACGCGTAGCCCCTCTGGCCGGTTTGACACAGGATTATGAAAATTGGCACACATATGTATCACCTCAAGACGCACAAAAAAGTCTCTTGGACCCCCCCTCCAAACCCAACAGGAAGTCCGCCATTTGAAGGTTTGTGGCCATTTTTGGCGATGTGTGACCCTGCTGCCAAACTTTTCACGCCTCGCATACGTCATCGGATTGAGCTGAAATTCGCCGTGTCCACTCAGGACACCATAGGGAATAGACGCATTCCAAAACTCTTACAAAAGTCTGACGGTGTGGCCGTGGCGTGGCCTCAAAGTTTGACCATTTCTGAGGACGCAGAAAGTCTCTATAACTCCTTCGTTTTCTGTCCGATCTGTACCAAATGTCACATGTATGATCAGAGTCTGACCCTAAACACATCTATACAACAATATTGAGGCTTTGACAGAGCGCCACCTACTGGCTACACAAAATGTTGTGTTTTCATAGGTTTTTCTGCCTGCCCCTGTGGCCTGTTTTGAGTAGGGTCACGAAAATTGGCACACATGTGTATCACCCCAAGACGCACAAAAAAGTCTCTTGGACCCCCCTTCCAAACCCAACAGGAAGTCCGCCATTTTGAAATGTCTGTTAATTTTTGGCGATTTGTGACCCTGCTGCAAAACTTTTCACGCCTCGCATACTTCATCCAATCAAGCTGAAAATCACTGTGTCCACTCAGGACACGATACAGAATAGACGCATTCCAAAACTCTTACAAAAGTATTACGGTGTGGTGGGGGTGTGGCCTCAAAGTTGACCATTCGCCATTACAAAGGAACTCCCTGTATTTTTTGCCCTAACACGTAGCCCCGCTGGCCAGTTTGACACAGGATCATGAAAATTAGCACACATGTGTATCACCCCAAGACGCACAAAAAAGTCTCTTGGACCCCCCCTCCAAACCCAACAGGAAGTCCGCCATTTTGACTTTTGTGGCCATTTTTTGCCTATTTGTGACCCTGCTTCAAAACTTTTCACGCCTCACATACTTCATGCAATTGAGCTGAAAATCACTGTGTCCACTCAGGACACCATAGGGAATAGACGCATTCCAAAACCCTTTCAAAAGTATTACCGTTTGGTGGGGGCGTGGCCTCAAATTTGACCATTCACCATTACAAAGGAACTTGCTCTATTCTATGTAGTACTACCCATATACTTCATGCAATGTGGACAAAATCTTACACTACTGCTATGGACCCGAGTCTGAACAGATATATATGCTAATAGGATGATACGGTCATAGCGCCACCTACTGGTAGCAGGAAAGTTTGGTTGTAAACATGTGTTTGTTGTATATCTGTGGAAATGAGGAGGAGGAGAGCATAGGACAGGAGAGTATAGGAGACGAGAGCATAGGAGAGAAGCCTGCGATGACCCCGCGGATCGCAAGGTGCGCGAGGGCCCGCAATGCTGCTTGCAGCTTTAATTTTTTTTTTTTTCCCCCTCCGAGATCGCATTTTTGGAGGCCTTAACATGCCCAAAAACTCACCAAACTTGGTAGAAAAATTCATTCGCCCGAAAAATTTTGAAATTTGCTAACTTTTGAAATGCACATATAAAAATGGCTCTATAGCGCCCCCAACGCGTAGCCCCTCTGGCCGGTTTGACACAGGATTATGAAAATTGGCACACATATGTATCACCTCAAGACGCACAAAAAAGTCTCTTGGACCCCCCCTCCAAACCCAACAGGAAGTCCGCCATTTGAAGGTTTGTGGCCATTTTTGGCGATGTGTGACCCTGCTGCCAAACTTTTCACGCCTCGCATACTTCAACGGATTGAGCTGAAATTCGCCGTGTCCACTCAGGACACCATAGGGAATAGACGCATTCCAAAACTCTTACAAAAGTCTGACGGTGTGGCCGGGGCGTGGCCTCAAAGTTTGACCATTTCTGAGGACACAGAAAGTCTCTATAACTTCTTCGTTTTCTGTCCGATCTGTACGAAATGTCACATGTATGATCAGAGTCTGACCCTAAACACATCTATACAACAATATTGAGGCTTTGACAGAGCGCCACCTACTGGCTACACAAAATGTTGTGTTTTCATAGGTTTTTCTGCCTGCCCCCCTGGCCTGTTTTGAGTAGGGGCATGAAAATTGGTACACATGTGTATCACCCCAAGATGCACAAAAAAGTCTCTTGGACCCCCCCTCCAAACCCAACAGGAAGTCCGCAATTTTGAAATTTCTGTTAATTTTTGGCGATTTGTGACCCTCCTACAAAACTTTTCATGCCTCGCATACTTCATCCAAATGAGCTAAAACTCACTGTGTCCACTTAGGACACCATAGGGAATAGACGCATTCCAAAACTCTTACAAAAGTCTGACGGTGTGGCGGGGGCGTGGCCTCGAAGTTGACCATTCGCCATTACAAAGGAACTCCCTGTATTTTTTGCCCTAACGCGTAGCCCCGCTGGCCAGTTTGACACAGGATCATGAAAATTAGCACACATGTGTATCACCCCAAGACGCACAAAAAAGTCTCTTGGACCCCCCCTCCAAACCCAACAGGAAGTCCGCCATTTTGACTTTTGTGGCCATTTTGTGCCTATTTGTGACCCTGCTTCAAAACTTTTCACGCCTCGCATACTTCATGCAATTGAGCTGAAATTCACTGTGTCCACTCAGGACACCATAGGGAATAGACGCATTCCAAAACTCTTTCAAAAGTATTACCGTGTGGTGGGGGAGTGGCCTCAAAGTTGACCATTCGCCATTACAAAGGAACTCGCTGTGTTTTATGCAGTACTACCCATATACTTTATGCAATGTGGACAAAGTCTTACAGTACTGCCATGGAGCCGAGTCTAAACAGATATATATGCTAATAGGATGATACGGTCATAGCGCCACCTACTGGTAGCAGGAAAGTTTGGTTGTAAACATGTGTTTGTTGTATATCTGTGGAAATGAGAGGAGGAGAGCATAGCACAGGAGAGTATAGGAGACGAGAGCATAGGAGAGAAGACTGCGATGACCCCACGGATCGCAAGGTGCGCGAGGGCCCGCAATGCTGCTTGCAGCTTTAATTTTTAGGGCCCGAGCACCGAATGGTGCAAGAGCCCTATTGAAACCCTTAGGATTATTATTTTTTTTTTTTTTTTTCCCCCTCCGAGATCGCATTTTTGGAGGCCTTAACATGCCCAAAAACTCACCAAACTTGGTAGAAAAATTCATTCGCCCGAAAAATTTTGAAATTTGCTGACTTTTGAAATGCACATATAAAAATGGCTCTATAGCGCCCCCAACGCGTAGCCCCTCTGGCTGGTTGGACACAGGATTATGAAAATTGGCACACATATGTATCACCTCAAGACGCACAAAAAAGTCTCTTGGACCCCCCCTCCAAACCCAACAGGAAGTCCGCCATTTGAAGGTTTGTGGCCATTTTTGGCGATGTGTGACCCTGCTGCCAAACTTTTCACGCCTCGCATACTTCAACGGATTGAGCTGAAATTCGCCGTGTCCACTCAGGACACCATAGGGAATAGACGCATTCCAAAACTCTTACAAAAGTCTGACGGTGTGGCCGGGGCGTGGCCTCAAAGTTTGACCATTTCTGAGGACACAGAAAGTCTCTATAACTTCTTCGTTTTCTGTCCGATCTGTACGAAATGTCACATGTATGATCAGAGTCTGACCCTAAACACATCTATACAACAATATTGAGGCTTTGACAGAGCGCCACCTACTGGCTACACAAAATGTTGTGTTTTCATAGGTTTTTCTGCCTGCCCCCCTGGCCTGTTTTGAGTAGGGGCATGAAAATTGGTACACATGTGTATCACCCCAAGATGCACAAAAAAGTCTCTTGGACCCCCCCTCCAAACCCAACAGGAAGTCCGCAATTTTGAAATTTCTGTTAATTTTTGGCGATTTGTGACCCTCCTACAAAACTTTTCATGCCTCGCATACTTCATCCAAATGAGCTAAAACTCACTGTGTCCACTCAGGACACCATAGGGAATAGACTCATTCAAAAACTCTTACAAAAGTCTGACGGTGTGGCGGGGGCGTGACCTCAAAGTTGACCATTCGCCATTACAAAGGAACTCACTGTATTTATTGCCCTAACGCGTAGCCCCGCTGGCCAGTTTGACACAGGATCATGAAAATTTGCACACATGTGTATCACCCCAAGACGCACAAAAAAGTCTCTTGGACCCCCCCTCCAAACCCAACAGGAAGTCCGCCATTTTGACTTTTGTGGCCATTTTTTGCCTATTTTTGCCCCTGCTTCAAAACTTTTCACGCCTCACATACTTCATGCAATTGAGCTGAAATTCACTGTGTCCACTCAGGACACCACAGGGAATAGACGCATTCCAAAACTCTTACAAAAGTCTTACGGTGTGGTGGGGGCGTGGCCTCAAATTTGACCATTCGCCATTACAAAGGAACTCCCTGTATTTTTTGCCCTAATGTGTAGCCCCGCTGGCCAGTTTGACACAGGTTCATGAAAATTAGAACACGTGTATCACCCCAAGACGCACAAAAAAGTCTCTTGGACCCCGCCTCCAAACCCAACAGGAAGTCCGCCATTTTGACTGTTGTGGCCATTTTTTGCCTATTTTTGACCCTGCTTCAAAACTTTTCACGCCTCACATACTTCATGCAATTGAGCTGAAATTCACTGTGTCCACTCAGGACACCATAGGGAATAGATGCATTCCAAAACTCTTTCAAAAGTATTACCGTGTGGCGGGGGAGTGGCCTCAAAGTTGACCGTTCGCCATTACAAAGGAACTCGCTGTGTTTTATGCAGTACTACCCATATACTTTATGCAATGTGGACAAAATCTTACAGTACTGCTATGGACCCGAGTCTGAACAGATATATATGCTAATAGGATGATACGGTCATAGCGCCACCTACTGGTAGCAGGAAAGTTTGGTTGTAAACATGTGTTCGTTGTATCTCTGTGGAAATAAGAGGAGAGCATAGGACAGGAGAGTATAGGAGACGAGAGCATAGGAGAGAAGACAGCGATGGCCCCGCGGATCGCAAGGTGCGCGAGGGCCCGCAATGCTGCTTGCAGCTTTAATTTTTCATTTTTTTTTTTCTTCCTTCCCCCCCTTAGATCGCATTTTTGGGGGCCTTAACATGCCCAAAAACTCACCAAACTTGGTAGAAACATTCATTCGCCCGAAAAATTTTGAAATTTGCTGACGTTTGAAACGCACATAGGAAAATGACTCTATAGCGCCCCCAACGCGTAGCCCCTCTGGCCAGTTTGACACAGGATTATGAAAATTAGCACACATATGTATCACCTCAAGACGCACAAAAAAGTCTCTTGGACCCCCCCTCCAAACCCAACAGGAAGTCCGCCATTTTACCTTTTGTGGCCATTTTTGGCGATGTGTGACCCTGCTGCCAAACTTTTCACGCCTCGCATACGTCATCGGATTGAGCTGAAATTCGCCGTGTCCACTCAGGACACCATAGGGAATAGACGCATTCCAAAACTCTTACAAAAGTCTGACGGTGTGGCCGGGGCGTGGCCTCAAAGTTTGACCATTTCTGAGGACACAGAAAGTCTCTATAACTTCTTCGTTTTCTGTCCGATCTGTACGAAATGTCACATGTATGATCAGAGTCTGACCCTAAACACATCTATACAACAATATTGAGGCTTTGACAGAGCGCCACCTACTGGCTACACAAAATGTTGTGTTTTCATAGGTTTTTCTGCCTGCCCCTGTGGCCTGTTTTGAGTAGGGTCATGAAAATTGGTACACATGTGTATCACCCCAAGATGCACAAAAAAGTCTCTTGGACCCCCCCTCCAAACCCAACAGGAAGTCCGCAATTTTGAAATTTCTGTTAATTTTTGGCGATTTGTGACCCTCCTACAAAACTTTTCACGCCTCGCATACTTCATCCAAATGACATAAAACTCACTGTGTCCACTCAGGACACCATAGGGAATAGACGCATTCCAAAACTCTTACAAAAGTCTGACGGTGTGGCGGGGGCGTGGCCTCAAAGTTGACCATTCGCCATTACAAAGGAACTCACTGTATTTATTGCCCTAACGCGTAGCCCCGCTGGCCAGTTTGACACAGGATCATGAGAATTAGCACACATGTGTATCACCCCAAGACGCACAAAAAAGTCTCTTGGACCCCCCCTCCAAACCCAACAGGAAGTCCACCATTTTGATTTTTTTTTGTAATTTTTACCGTTTTCTGACCCTGCTATAAAACTTTTCATGCCTCGCATACTTCATGCAATTGAGCTGAAATTCACTGTGTCCACTCGGGACACCATAGGGAATAGACGCATTCCAAAACTCTTTCAAAAGTATTACCGTGTGGTGGGGGAGTGGCCTCAAAGTTGACCGTTCGCCATTACAAAGGAACTCGCTGTGTTTTATGCAGTACTACCCATATACTTCATGCAACGTGGACAAAATCTTACAGTACTGCCATGGAGCCGAGTCTAAACAGATATATATGCTAATAGGATGATACGGTCATAGCGCCACCTACTGGTAGCAGGAAAGTTTGGTTGTAAACATGTGTTTGTTGTATATCTGTGGAAATGAGAGGAGGAGAGCATAGCACAGGAGAGTATAGGAGACAAGAGCATAAGAGAGAAGACTGCGATGACCCCGCGGATCGCAAGGTGCGCGAGGGCCCGCAATGCTGCTTGCAGCTTTAATTAGGGCCCGAGCACCGAATGGTGCAAGAGCCCTATTGAAACCCTTAGGATTATTATTTTTAGGGCCCGAGCACCGAATGGTGCAAGAGCCCTATTGAAACCCTTAGGATTATTAGGGCCCGAGCACCGAATGGTGCAAGAGCCCTATTGAAACCCTTAGGATTATTATTTTTTTTTTTTTTTTTTTTTTTTTTTTTTTTTTTTTTTTTTTTTTTTCCCCCCTCCGAGATCGCATTTTTGGAGGCCTTAACATGCCCAAAAACTCACCAAACTTGGTAGAAAAATTCATTCGCCCGAAAAATTTTGAAATTTGCTGACTTTTGAAATGCACATATAAAAATGGCTCTATAGCGCCCCCAACGCGTAGCCCCTCTGGCCGGTTTGACACAGGATTATGAAAATTGGCACACATATGTATCACCTCAAGACGCACAAAAAAGTCTCTTGGACCCCCCCTCCAAACCCAACAGGAAGTCCGCCATTTGAAGGTTTGTGGCCATTTTTGGCGATGTGTGACCCTGCTGCCAAACTTTTCACGCCTCGCATACTTCAACGGATTGAGCTGAAATTCGCCGTGTCCACTCAGGACACCATAGGGAATAGACGCATTCCAAAACTCTTACAAAAGTCTTACGGTGTGGCCGGGGCGTGGCCTCAAAGTTTGACCATTTCTGAGGACACAGAAAGTCTCTATAACTTCTTCGTTTTCTGTCCGATCTGTACGAAATGTCACATGTATGATCAGAGTCTGACCCTAAACACATCTATACAACAATATTGAGGCTTTGACAGAGCGCCACCTACTGGCTACACAAAATGTTGTGTTTTCATAGGTTTTTCTGCCTGCCCCCCTGGCCTGTTTTGAGTAGGGTCATGAAAATTGGTACACATGTGTATCACCCCAAGATGCACAAAAAAGTCTCTTGGACCCCCCCTCCAAACCCAACAGGAAGTCCGCAATTTTGACTTTTGTGGCCATTTTTTGCCTATTTGTGACCCTGCTTCAAAACTTTTCACGCCTCACATACTTCATGCAATTGAGCTGAAATTCACTGTGTCCACTCAGGACACCACAGGGAATAGACGCATTCCAAAACTCTTACAAAGGTCTTACGGTGTGGTGGGGGCGTGGCCTCAAAGTTGACCGTTCGCCATTACAAAGGAACTCGCTGTGTTTTATGCAGTACTACCCATATACTTTATGCAATGTGGACAAAATCTTACAGTACTGCTATGGACCCGAGTCTGAACAGACATATATGCTAATAGGATGATACGGTCATAGCGCCACCTACTGGTAGCAGGAAAGTTTGGTTGTAAACATGTGTTCGTTGTATCTCTGTGGAAATAAGAGGAGAGCATAGGACAGGAGAGTATAGGAGACAAGAGCATAGGAGAGAAGACTGCGATGACCCCGCGGATCGCAAGGTGCGCGAGGGCCCGCAATGCTGCTTGCAGCTTTAATTATTTTTTTTTTTTTTTTTTTTTTTTCCCCCTCCGAGATCGCATTTTTGGAGGCCTTAACATGCCCAAAAACTCACCAAACTTGGTAGAAAAATTCATTCGCCCGAAAAATTTTGAAATTTGCTGACTTTTGAAATGCACATATAAAAATGGCTCTATAGCGCCCCCAACGCGTAGCCCCTCTGGCCGGTTTGACACAGGATTATGAAAATTGGCACACATATGTATCACCTGAAGACGCACAAAAAAGTCTCTTGGACCCCCCCTCCAAACCCAACAGGAAGTCCGCCATTTGAAGGTTTGTGGCCATTTTTGGCAATGTGTGACCCTGCTGCCAAACTTTTCACGCCTCGCATACTTCAACGGATTGAGCTGAAATTCGCCGTGTCCACTCAGGACACCATAGGGAATAGACGCATTCCAAAACTCTTACAAAAGTCTGACGGTGTGGCCGGGGCGTGGCCTCAAAGTTTGACCATTTCTGAGGACACAGAAAGTCTCTATAACTTCTTCGTTTTCTGTCCGATCTGTACGAAATGTCACATGTATGATCAGAGTCTGACCCTAAACACATCTATACAACAATATTGAGGCTTTGACAGAGCGCCACCTACTGGCTACACAAAATGTTGTGTTTTCATAGGTTTTTCTGCCTGCCCCCCTGGCCTGTTTTGAGTAGGGTCATGAAAATTGGTACACATGTGTATCACCCCAAGATGCACAAAAAAGTCTCTTGGACCCCCCCTCCAAACCCAACAGGAAGTCCGCAATTTTGAAATTTCTGTTAATTTTTGGCGATTTGTGACCCTCCTACAAAACTTTTCACGCCTCGCATACTTCATCCAAATGAGCTAAAACTCACTGTGTCCACTCAGGACACCATAGGGAATAGACGCATTCAAAAACTCTTACAAAAGTCTGACGGTGTGGCGGGGGCGTGGCCTCAAAGTTGACCATTCGCCATTACAAAGGAACTCACTGTATTTATTGCCCTAATGCGTAGCCCCGCTGGCCAGTTTGACACAGGATCATGAGAATTAGCACACATGTGTATCACCCCAAGACGCACAAAAAAGTCTCTTGGACCCCCCCTCCAAACCCAACAGGAAGTCCACCATTTTGACTTTTGTGGCCATTTTTTGCCTATTTGTGACCCTGCTTCAAAACTTTTCACGCCTCACATACTTCATGCAATTGAGCTGAAATTCACTGTGTCCACTCAGGACACCACAGGGAATAGACGCATTCCAAAACTCTTACAAAAGTCTTACGGTGTGGTGGGGGCGTGGCCTCAAAGTTGACCATTCGCCATTACAAAGGAACTCCCTGTATTTTTTGCCCTAATGTGTAGCCCCGCTGGCCAGTTTGACACAGGTTCATGAAAATTAGCACACGTGTATCACCCCAAGACGCACAAAAAAGTCTCTTGGACCCCGCCTCCAAACCCAACAGGAAGTCCGCCATTTTGACTTTTGTGGCAATTGTTTGCCTATTTTTGACCCTGCTTCAAAACTTTTCACGCCTCACATACTTCATGCAATTGAGCTGAAATTCACTGTGTCTACTCAGGACACCATAGGGAATAGATGCATTCCAAAACTCTTTTAAAAGTATTACCGTGTGGCGGGGGAGTGGCCTCAAAGTTGACCGTTCGCCATTACAAAGGAACTCGCTGTGTTTATGCAGTACTACCCATATACTTTATGCAATGTGGACAAAATCTTACAGTACTGCTATGGACCCGAGTCTGAACAGATATATATGCTAATAGGATGATACGGTCATAGCGCCACCTACTGGTAGCAGGAAAGTTTGGTTGTAAACATGTGTTCGTTGTATCTCTGTGGAAATAAGAGGAGAGCATAGGACAGGAGAGTATAGGAGACAAGAGCATAGGAGAGAAGACTGCGATGACCCCGCGGATCGCAAGGTGCGCGAGGGCCCGCAATGCTGCTTGCAGCTTTAATTTTTTTTTTTTTCCCCCTCCGAGATCGCATTTTTGGAGGCCTTAACATGCCCAAAAACTCACCAAACTTGGTAGAAAAATTCATTCGCCCGAAAAATTTTGAAATTTGCTGACTTTTGAAATGCACATATAAAAATGGCTCTATAGCGCCCCCAACGCGTAGCCCCTCTGGCCGGTTTGACACAGGATTATGAAAATTGGCACACATATGTATCACCTCAAGACGCACAAAAAAGTCTCTTGGACCCCCCCTCCAAACCCAACAGGAAGTCCGCCATTTGAAGGTTTGTGGCCATTTTTGGCGATGTGTGACCCTGCTGCCAAACTTTTCACGCCTCGCATACTTCAACGGATTGAGCTGAAATTCGCCGTGTCCACTCAGGACACCATAGGGAATAGACGCATTCCAAAACTCTTACAAAAGTCTGACGGTGTGGCCGGGGCGTGGCCTCAAAGTTTGACCATTTCTGAGGACACAGAAAGTCTCTATAACTTCTTCGTTTTCTGTCCGATCTGTACGAAATGTCACATGTATGATCAGAGTCTGACCCTAAACACATCTATACAACAATATTGAGGCTTTGACAGAGCGCCACCTACTGGCTACACAAAATGTTGTGTTTTCATAGGTTTTTCTGCCTGCCCCCCTGGCCTGTTTTGCGTAGGGTCATGAAAATTGGTACACATGTGTATCACCCCAAGATGCACAAAAAAGTCTCTTGGACCCCCCCTCCAAACCCAACAGGAAGTCCGCAATTTTGAAATTTCTGTTAATTTTTGGCGATTTGTGACCCTCCTACAAAACTTTTCACGCCTCGCATACTTCATCCAAATGAGCTAAAACTCACTGTGTCCACTCAGGACACCATAGGGAATAGACGCATTCAAAATCTCTTACAAAAGTCTGACGGTGTGGCGGGGGCGTGGCCTCAAAGTTGACCATTCGCCATTACAAAGGAACTCACTGTATTTATTGCCCTAATGCGTAGCCCCGCTGGCCAGTTTGACACAGGATCATGAGAATTAGCACACATGTGTATCACCCCAAGACGCACAAAAAAGTCTCTTGGACCCCGCCTCCAAACCCAACAGGAAGTCCGCCATTTTGACTTTTGTGGCCATTTTTTGCCTATTTTTGACCCTGCTTCAAAACTTTTCACGCCTCACATACTTCATGCAATTGAGCTGAAATTCATTGTGTCCACTCAGGACACCACAGGGAATAGACGCATTCCAAAACTCTTTCAAAAGTATTACCGTGTGGCAGGGGAGTGGCCTCAAAGTTGACCATTCGCCATTACAAAGGAACTCGCTGTGTTTTATGCAGTACCACCCATATACTTTATGCAATGTGGACAAAATCTTACACTACTGCTATGGACCCGAGTCTGAACAGATATATATGCTAATAGGATGATACGGTCATAGCGCCACCTACTGGTAGCAGGAAAGTTTGGTTGTAAACATGTGTTCGTTGTATAACTGTGGAAATGAGAGGAGGAGAGCATAGGACAGGAGAGTGTAGGAGACGAGAGCATAGGAGAGAAGACTGCGATGGCCCCGCGGATCGCAAGGTGCGCGAGGGCCCGCAATGCTGCTTGCAGCTTTAATTTTTCTTTTTTTTTTTTTTTTTTTCTTTCCCCCCCTTAGATCGCATTTTTGGGGGCCTTAACATGCCCAAAACTCACCAAACTTGGTAGAAAAATTCATTCGCCCGAAAAATTTTGAAATTTGCTGACTTTTGAAATGCACATAGGAAAATGGCTCTATAGCGCCCCCAACGCGTAGCCCCTCTGGCCGGTTTGACACAGGATTATGAAAATTGGCACACATATGTATCACCTCAAGACGCACAAAAAAGTCTCTTGGACCCCCCCCTCCAAACCCAACAGGAAGTCCGCCATTTGAAGGTTTGTGGCCATTTTTGGCGATGTGTGACCCTGCTGCCAAACTTTTCACGCCTCGCATACTTCAACGGATTGAGCTGAAATTCGCCGTGTCCACTCAGGACACCATAGGGAATAGACGCATTCCAAAACTCTTACAAAAGTCTTACGGTGTGGCCGGGGCGTGGCCTCAAAGTTTGACCATTTCTGAGGACACAGAAAGTCTCTATAACTTCTTCGTTTTCTGTCCGATCTGTACGAATGTCACATGTATGATCAGAGTCTGACCCTAAACACATCTATACAACAATATTGAGGCTTTGACAGAGCGCCACCTACTGGCTACACAAAATGTTGTGTTTTCATAGGTTTTTCTGCCTGCCCCCCTGGCCTGTTTTGAGTAGGGTCATGAAAATTGGTACACATGTGTATCACCCCAAGATGCACAAAAAAGTCTCTTGGACCCCCCCTCCAAACCCAACAGGAAGTCCGCAATTTTGAAATTTCTGTTAATTTTTGGCGATTTGTGACCCTCCTACAAAACTTTCACGCCTCGCATACTTCCTCCAAATGAGCTAAAACTCACTGTGTCCACTCAGGACACCATAGGGAATAGACGCATTCAAAAACTCTTACAAAAGTCTGACGGTGTGGCGGGGGCGTGGCCTCAAAACTTGACC